>NC_142165.1:24853457-25156488 GCF_029865625.1 Vigna umbellata | reverse complement strand
TGATGGTCTCCACATGAAATTTTCCAGAGTACAAAGATAACACCGTTATATTGTTTTCACAAGATAACTCATACCGACCGCACACTTTTGGGTCTCCTTTCAATCGGAATGGATAAGATATGTTGGTGATTTTGCCACAGGAAGAGACGGGGCAACCATCTTCTCCGTCAATTTGGTGAAGTAGAAATACTAACACTATCAAGCTTCTCTCTCTCCACATCCTCATGCCTAATATCTCTTCTGTTTCAACAATTCTACGCTCAGCAGAATCCAAGCTCATATTTAAAGGCCAGTTTCACAAAGTTTGAGGTTAAATAATAAAAATATTGTAATACTTAAATAAATATTCAATATTTAAAATATGGAATTGGTCAACCATGAAGAGATGCTTGGATAGGGAGAAGAAATACTCATCTCTCTCTAAATATATTTTATGTAATTATAATTTTAAATTTTAAATTCTCTCTCTAAATATGTTTTATTAAATATAATTTTAAATTTTAAACAATACTTTTTTTGAAAAAAAGTTTAGTACTTTTACCTATTTTTTAAAAATTAAATATATTTTTTAATTGGACAATTAATTTTATTCAAGCTAATTAAGTAATCAAATTTATATTTATTTACTTTCAGATCAAGTTTCTTTTTTATAATTTTTATGTTTTACGTAATAAAACATTGGTTAATGTTGAATATTTTTCTTTTAATTTGAACTACATAACAAATAAAAAAGGTAACCATAATAAATAATAAAAGAAATGTAATAACTAAAATAAATATTTAATATCTTAATAGAGATATTTAATCAACCATGAATAGATGCTTTTAATGTGATACAAGAGGGAGGAGAGGGATTTTTATTTCTCTAAAATTGAAAATAGGTAATGTAAGAATAAAAAAATTAAAATATAATATATGATATGAATAAAATTAAATAAGCTATAAAATACAAGCTACTTGAATTAACTTATAGATTATAAGTTGGAGATTCATAAAATAAAGTTTTTTATGTATTTTGTTAAATATTTTATATCAATCAAACTAATTTTTAAGCTAAATATTTTTAACCCAACGAGATAAATTATTAATTAATTTAATGATTTTACCAAAGAAACATATGAAAAAAAGTAAGAAGGGACAACTAATGTGATAAAAGAAGTACAAAAAATAAATATTAATTTTAACAATTTTATTTATTCTATTTTAGTATACATGTATTTAATTAAGTTAAAATTATTATTTTTTTACGTATTTCTTGGAACAAACTTATTGTGACATGCACTAGCCTTTGGCGTGTGTTATTACGCGTAGAAGATGTACTATTGATTAACTTTTGGATTAACTTTTGTGGGTTATTACGCGTAGAAGATAAAGGACAAGAGAAAGGGTAAGTAAGACACAATTTTACATTCATATGCAAGAAAAAATGTTCACAAAAATATAAATTTTATATTTTTTAAGAAAGAAAAAAATAAAAAAATAAGTAAAAATTGTATTAAATAAATATAACAAATTTAGGGATGTATATAATATTTTTATAAGAAGAATTTAACTAACTATAGCCAAACTTCTATCACACTTGACTCTCACTGAATTATTACTTGGGGGAGTCAATTCCTGGAACTTAATATGCAAGCACCTTGATATTGATAGAATTAAATGTATGCTAATATATTTATGACACCCACCTAATTAATGGACTTCATTTGTCCTATAAAAGATATTGTTTGAAAACGAAGACTTTGACTCGAGAAATCATAAGTCTTTTTTATCTTTTGCATATGGTTTCTGCAACTGGTTGTGAAAGTAAAAAATATAAATTAAAATTGTTATCATAAAATCGTATCTAACATCCTTTACCAAGATGTTCCACATCACTTCGCCATTAGGATCCAACAACCTGATGGGTTTATTTTATTTCATATAGGTGCTTTATTCACCAGTGCAGAATTGGCCTTTAACGTCACTCAATAGATGTCGGTTTCACTAAAACCCCAACGTAAATAATTGACCGGTGGCATAAATGTAAATAATTGAGTGTGGAGACGTCCGTTCTGGAGGGGGCCGGACGTCTATAATATTGTAGCCGTCCGGCCCCCTCTAACGGACGTTCAAGAGACTAACGGGGGAGTTGAAGAGTTGATTACTTCAGCCTTTTGAACGTCCGTTTTCGGTGCGTTTTGGTGCAGTTTGTTGCATGTTCTTGGGCGGCGTTTTTTGGCCTACGTTTTAGGTCGTGCACTCCTCCATTTCCCTCCATTTTCATTTCGAATCTGCTCTTCAGGTTAGTTTCTTCGTTAATAATTTTTTGATAGGGTTTTGTGTATGCATGTTTTTGACGTGTTATTATAATTTTCATTGAGTGACCCTTAGACGTCTGGCAGTGCACAAACAGACGTCCAAATCCCGTAACCCTAAATACCCGTTCAACCATATAGATGTCCGTTCCGACACAAACGAACGTCTATATAGACGTCTGTTGTGTCGGAACGGACGTCTATATAGACGTCTGTTTGTGCTAGAACAAACGTCTATATAGACGTCCGACCTGGCACAACAGACGTATGGTTAACGTCACCCACAAAGATGTCGGGTGCATGTCGAACGTCAAAAGACCAAAATAACAGACGTCTAAAGCTCTTTCTGCATTAGTGATTAGAGAGAAGTTATATATATATATATATATATATATATTTCATTTGACATCATTTTTAAAATTTTTGTGAGATTTTGATCTATACTCTGATTATTCTCATAAATTTTTCTTTGAAGTGAGTTTTTTTTATATGACATATTTTTCTTAAATATACGGTGACTTATTTAAATATTTTTGTTGTTAGTGAGTCTAAATTTACTTATAACAATATAAGTAAATTACTTTTAGGACTCTAATATCATTAATGGATGATATTATATATGAAAGTATTAATAGGAAAACATTATATATGAAGGTATTAATTGGAAGACGTTATATATGTATATGAAATTGAGTAATTTCACATAAAACATTTAACATTATTTTTAACCACAAACTTTAAAAGAATAAATTTATAAATCTTTTATTTTATATAATGATTAACTTTATATTATTTTTATTCAACATGAGACTTTATTCATATTTAAATTATTTTTAATATGATAATTCCTTGCATTTGAGATCCCCTGTTGCAATTAAAGAAGTACTCGGAGAATTGAAACATTAACAGAGAATAATTATGTTTCTAAAAGTTTACACTCAAAAGTAGAAACAATTATAATGTATATAAAAACAACTGAAAAACTCGTGCAACAGTAATAGTTGCATCAGTATTTCGTTCTATACCTTCAACTTTTTTAAAAATTTATTTTTAATTTTAATAAATATTTTTTTTTATTTTTTCTTTTTTTATTTAAAGTAATTCTACTCTTACATGTGAGAACCCTTAAAAACCCTGTGTGATCTCTGTATGCACCCTTCATCTTCAACCTTCTGAGTTTTTATCTCCTCCTTCTTCTCTCTACAAATCTTCTACTTCTCTTTAAGAATTCTCATCTTTTTATTTTTCTGATCAACAATCAGACCACGTCTGAATTCTTAGAGTAACCTATGTCAATACTAATAATCTTTATAAATGTCTTCCAACTTTCTTGCACGATGTTTACAAAAATAGAACAATTCGAGAGGTCCTCAACTGTAGCTTCGAACCTATCTCCCATGTTCCTCAAGCTGCTCAATCAGATCTAAACTTAGAATGAGCCGAAACCCTACGGGCAAGACATTCATCCTTTTCTACCCTCTCGCAAGAGGAAAGGGCAAAATATTAGAATCTCATTCTCTTCTATCACTTCTTAAAGACGAAGAGATCCATCTTTCTACCACTGGAGAAAAGATGACTACTTTTCTACCCCTAAAAAGGAAAGGTTACGAAGTACTCCTATGTTACCCAATGATGCCTCTAAGCCCAAATATTCGGTTCAGTTCTAAGACAGCCATCCAGCATCAAGAAACACATTCCACGAGGCACATGACTTTGCACTCAGCCATATCACCCATTATAATAGATACACGGTGTTATCTCTAGGTCTTTAAAACTATAATTCATTCAAACATCACTTGGCAGATTAAATCAGCCACACATCACCAAAATGGATACCATGTCACCCAAGTTCATTATCACTATACATGAATATTCCATGTACAAACAATAGCCTTTAACATCCATAGTTCTCATTCACTGCAGAGTTTTCAATATGGCAAACAAATAGCAAATTTAAACCACAATTTTACTCCAAACAATTTTACTATACCATAGTACCCATTCAACATGTTTAAATGTGACAACAGTAGCATCCAAACACCACACTACCTCCCTTCCTATCCTAACCATAATAAGATTCAACGAGCACTATCCATATTTATACCATCAACATTGCAACTCTCGATACGAACTTCGTGTTTCTCGCTATCCACTCCCACGTTCATTCTCTAATCCGCAACCCCTCAACCCCTAGGCGTCTTCCAACCCACTAAAACCCTAATCTCAAAACCCTTAACATTGCAAAAAGATTTGCTTCACAATCTTTCCTCTAATTCCCTTTCTCACGTTGCAACCCTCCCATCTTCTCGGCCCTCAATCACCAAAAGAAAACCTCATTCAGTTACGTGCAAGTCTCGCAAGTTATGGATTCTACCATGTTTCACGGAGACTGCCCTCTCTCTTTCGCCATAGCACTTCCCCTAACTCTAAGGTTTCAAGTTTCGAATGAGAAAAGGAAAAAATTGAAAGGACAAAATGTTGCTCTACATTTCACGAAGATGAAGTTGAGAAAAGAAGTTCTCATTCGAATTCCATACAACACATATAACATATCACCACTATGCCAACTTAATTCTTGTGATTATTTTTCCAATTAATACCATTTTAATTTATTTCTATTTTGCATATACCACATATTGCACATTTTTAATACAACCAATTAAGATTTCACACTAATAACGAGACTTTTATCCCACCACAACAAGCTACAACTAATTAACCACACCATACTAGTATAAAATAAATCTTATTTCAGTAACCAAGGGTATCTCAATCACTAATTTGTGCATATATAACACTAATTTCTCGAGTCTTACATGTAACTCTTGTGTTATGACTTTAAGGACTCTAGCGAGAACTTTCACGGGAGTTATGATTTAATTAGTGTTGTTGTTGTTGCTGAGTTAAAGCATGTCATCTTTTGTGAGGATTCAAAGAAGGTGATCATCCTTCGTGAAACATTACGAGGTGTTCATCCCTTGTGACTTTTAAGGAAAGTGAGTTTAACAAGAGAAGTGTTCTAAATCTTAAACTTGTTTATTTGTTTGTGATTGTAATAGTTTGTTGGTTTTGTAATAATGAATTATTAATTCTCATTTTAGATTAACAACTTATAAATAGTTAAATATAATTTAACTTTTATTTTACTATAATATCTATATTTTTATTATGTCTTGTATTTAGACTTGTAACATCCCAAATTCTCACACTTGAAAATTCATAATTTATATATTGTAACATTACATTTACGGTAACATCCCGCAATCTCACACTTAAAAATTCATAGTTGATATATGTCTATACATGTTTTAAACTCAGATTTCAATTACAAAATTATAACTTGAGTTCTTCTACTTTATTCTTCTATCTTTCTCTTCATTGGAAGTGAAGTAGACGACATTCCTTCATCTGCTCCCGTATAACGAATTATACGATCATCGCACATACCCAAACACAAACAAGTAGGGTGAGCTAACATGCAACCAATCATTTATAAAACATGCATATTTACTTTGATGCACTCAACAAACCTCATATAATAATTATGTGAGACACACTCACACCATCATGTGGAAATCAATAGCAAAAGATTGACTTCATTTACCTAATTAATTTATAATTCATTTCAATAAACAGTCAAACATAAACGCATCGTAATGCCAAAGTAATTAATTTCAATTTTCTCATTCGATATATGTACTAGAAACTAGATGCGCTCATTCCCCAAAGCCCTTGCCAAGCTAGGCATATTAGAGGTTTCACAGTTGGGTTGGGTGCATGTTATTTCTCTGTTCACACAGAGAATTACTGTTATTATGATTCATAATGAGTTCGTAGGATAAATCCACAACTCTTAGGTCGTCATAAGGACGAACCACTCTGATAGTTTCTCTGTTCACACAGAGAATCATTGTCAGTATGATTCATAATGAGTTCGTAGGATAAATCCACCTCTGACACCACTGATATACAGAACCAAGTTGATTCCTTAAACATTGCTACACCAATGCTTACCCAAAGCTCCTCTTATTCTAGCCTTTGAACTCAACTCTTCTTGTGAAACGTAAGATATCCGATCTCCCGATTTTGTTCTTGAAAACTTCTTAAAACATTACTTCTAAACACCAACATCTTCACCCATCCTTTGAAACCTAAACTGTGGTCTTATATCTCCTTATCTTCGAGGCAAGAATTTGCCTCAAAGGCTTTAACCAATTCTAATGAAGGTATACAGGTCAAGTTGTCCTTGAATCTGCATCCCTCTACCACTATAGAGCACAATACACTACCACAAAGGCAAGAAGAAGACAGATTTCTAAATACAACCCCACTGGAACCACAACTCTATCTTTCCCCAAACCTTCAGAATTAAGAAAGGAAAATCATCTCTGGTAAAAGTCATGAGTGTGCACCCTCATCACTCCTATTAAGACGTTTTATGTTCTCAAAACCTCTAGTTAGACACAATACTCTATTATCTGGACTTGCAGGAAATGGTAAATTATACCATTTAAAATCAATTCTTCACAGAGAAGACACGACAGATCCACAACACCGAGGTCATTCTAAGGATGAACTGCTCTGATACCATTAATGTAACATCCCAAATTCTCACACTTGATAATTCATAGTTTATATATTGTAACATTACATTTACGGTAACATACCGTTATCTCACACTTAAAAATTCATAGTTGATATATGTTTATACATGTTTTAAACTCAGATTTCAATTACAAAATTATAACTTGAGTTCTTCTACTTTATTCTTCTATCTTTCTCTTCATTGGAAGTGAAGTAGACGACATTCCTTCATCTGCTCCCTATAACGAATTATACGATCATCGCACATACCCAAACACAAACACAAACAAGTAGGGTGAGCTAACATGCAACCAATCATTTATAAAACATGCATATTTACTTTGATGCACTCAATAAACCTCATATAATAATTATGTGAGACACACTCATACCATCATACAACAATCGCATCATAGATACTCATCCCACAATACCACAATTACTAATCGACACTCATCCCACAATACTTAATAGACACCCGTTCCACAATACTCAATAGACACTCGTTCCACAATACTCAAGGGACACCCTTTGCACAATACCCAATAGACACTTATCCTGATGATATGTTGATGAGCGGTCAATGGAAGGTTACGCACTTGTGATGCCTTCTTAGTCCTCAACACTATGTCGAAAACAAGCACATAGAGCAGGACCTCCTGCCATCCACAATGTTAGTCCTCAACAATATGTCCAAAACCGGCACATAGACCAGAACCTCCTGCCCCTCTCACCACATAATTCATCCTTCTCAACTAGAGACTCAATGACTATTAGAGTATCAGGATAACCTCCAACTTCAGGACCCTCAACATCAACATATACACATACCATGGCATTACAGAATCTCTCTGCGAGACTCATACCATGCTCACATTCCTCAACTCATATTATACCATTACGAGATCTCCCCATAATACTCATATTATGTTCAGATGCATAAATTCAAATCCAATATAATAATTTACAATCATCACAGAAATCATACAAATTGAATATATCACAAAATAAATTAACAATACTGAAATATCACCATAAATGGTTACTAGAGAAGAATCAAATGTTTGACGAATCAAACTCACCATAAACGTCAGTACATATGACTAGTCACAACTTACTGGATTGGACCAGGGCTGCTCTATGATCAGGGATGAACCAACTCCGGTTTTTAAGATTCCTCTATCCTACCATCACAATTATAATTCATAATTCCATATCTACCATAATAACATGAATCCATCAGACATTTTCATTCCAACGAGATATATTGCATAATAATTTAACAGTACTCAATCTGTACAACAAGATTTCAGTTAAAAACATATCGAGTAGACTTCTAGGAAAGAGAGGTGTGTCACAATGGACAACTTAAGTACCAAGTCTTTCCTTAGCCAAAGTGTTCCTCAACTAGTTTTTAACAAATTTCTTATTTACAGATTCAAAACAATAACATATAATATTAACCCCGAAATTCAATATAGATAGATATACATTAAGCATTAACAATATTCATACAGAATTTCAAGACATGAATAGTAATAAAACAATACTAAATCATAATATAAAAGCTTACAAAGGTTAGCTCCCCTACCTCTATTCCAAACTTCTCTTGCTCCGAATTTGTTTTCCCGAAAAACCCTCCAGAGTCTCTACTCTTCTTGCAACTAAAAATTTCTTCCTAACTCTTTCTTCTCTATTTCTCAAGGTTTCTCACTTGATTCTTGCTCTCTTTGTGCAAAATAGCCTCCCCTCTCATGGCTATTTATAGTCTAAAAATTTTACTATTCATCAGATTTTTAATATTATTTATTATTTTAATATTATTTTATTATATTAATATCTTAATCACCACTTACATAATGGATTTCTCAATAATGCCTTCAAATCTGAATGCTTTCTCCATTATCAATATTTTAAATTTTATTTTACTTTTTTGTTTTTTTAATGTTTTTTTAATTTTTTTTAGACAAAAAGGTAGAAAAGAGTTTGAACCCATTACAAAAATTTTCTAGCAGTTAAGCTACAAAAATTTCTTATTTAACTTTCCACATTTTATAAACTTATTATATTTTCTATTCAAAAAAAATTTATTACTACTAGTAATAAAATTGTTACTATTAAGATAAATATTTTTCATTGTCTTACGAGACTTTCTACCTTTATTACTTTCCTTTATTATGTCTTGTATTTAAACTTCTTACCTTTTCCACAAATAATATTTTATAACTATATAATATATACGAATTTAAAATTTTGATTAAAAATTATTAAAATTCATATTTTATAAATCCTCAGTAAGCACAATATTAGTCATCAATTAAAGATTTGCCAGAGAGAAAAGAAATTTAAAAATGGAGGGGAAATTTTTTTAATTTAGACAACAAACATAAAAGATCAAATTTAAATTAAGAGATTATAACAATATTTAACCATGAAAAATGTATAATAGGTAATATGATAGTTATGTAGAATCAAAATTAGTTTTGAATGTTGATATTTAAAAGCAAATTTAACCTGGTTTATTACTTGTGGGGGAAGAGATAAGGCCTATTTTGCAAAAACTATCATATAAGTTTTTTTTTTGTTAGAGTCAAATTGTACTAACTCATAAGTTAAATATATGCTAATATATTTATGAGTCGCACCTAATTAAGGGACTTTATTTTTCCTTTAAAAAAACTGTTTAAAAGCGCAGACTTTGACTCGTGAGAAATCAGTCGTTTTTATCTTTTCTATGTGGTTTCTGCAACTGATTATGAAGAGGCACTCGGCTTGGTTTGTTAAAAGTAACAGGGAAGAATTAAACATGATGGCAAGTGTGTTGCTCCTCCAACGTCATTCTCTATTGATGAAGTTATCGCTAATACTTATTCTTATCAGAAGTGGCAGCGCTCATAACCACTGCGATGGAGAAAACTTGTCTTGTGGGCCGAACCAACCCCTTATCAGATTTCCCTTCCAACTCGTGAATGAGACGAAGGAGCCATGCAGTTATCCCCGTCTTTGTCTTTCTTGTACTGAAAAACATCAGACCATGCTTCTGCTTCCAACGATCAAACTCCAAGTCGATTACATAAACTACGAATATCAGGAAATTTTATTAACTGACCCGGAAAACTGCTTTTCCAACAAGTTTATGCAAATCATCAATTTTGTTCAGAGTTACCAATTTGAATCACTATATTATGAACCACACAACTTGAGCTTCTTCAACTGTACCTCAGCTGGGCATCGACAACTCCGCTACCGGGAATCATATTCCCAAGATTTGGTCTCCTGTCCGATTTTCATTTCTGATTCTTTAGACAGTGTCCTCGAATTAGATCTAACATCCTGTACCAAGATGTTCGACATCCCTTCGCCAATCCGTTTCACCTACAGGTATCCCTTGTATTGGAGATGGTTCAAATCAAATTGTTCTGAGTGCGAAGCTAAAGGCAAGAGATGTAAATGGAAGACCAACAACGACACAGAAGGAGACATCGAATGTTTTGAATGCACACGAAAAAGAATTCACGTTCCTAAATCTCTTATTTTTGCTACTACAGGTCATATCAGAGACTCTTACACTTTCGCATTTTAATATTGATTTGTTCCTATTTCCTAGAAATTTGAATGCCAACAAGTGAATGGCTTTACAAAGATTTGAAACAAAGACTAAAATAAATAAATAAAGCTTTCTCTTTTCTTTTCTAAATGAAGTCTCCAACCGCTATTGTAGGTTCGATCTTTTTGGGGCTGGTGGTCACTGCTGTCTTTAAGAGCATTGTCTATTTTAGGGAAAAACAAGAAGATCAAGCAAGAGTGGACAAGTTTTTAGAGGACTACAGGGCAGAAAAGCCTGCAAGATTCACCTACGCTGACCTTAAAAGAATCACCAATGGCTTTAAGGAAATGTTAGGAGAAGGAGCTCATGGGGCTGTGTTCAGAGGAAAACTTTCCAGTGAGATACCCGTGGCTGTGAAGATCCTCAACAATACAGAGGGAGAAGGGAACGAGTTCATCAATGAAGTGGGAATTATGGGCAAAATCCATCACATCAACGTGGTGCGTTTGCTTGGCTTCTGTGCAGAAGGACTCCATCGTGCTCTTGTCTACAATTTCTTTCCAAACGGTTCCTTACAAAGCTTCATTTTTCCTCCAGAAGACAAGGACCGTTTCCTTGGCTGGGAGAAGCTTCAACACATTGCTCTTGGTATAGCTAAAGGGATTGAGTATCTTCATCAAGGTTGCAATCATCCCATTATTCACTTTGACATCAATCCTCACAACGTGTTACTTGATGACAACTTCACTCCAAAAATATCTGATTTTGGCTTGGCCAAATTGTGTTCCAAGAATCCCAGTTTGGTGTCCATGACAGCTGCTAGGGGAACCTTGGGATACATTGCACCTGAAGTCTTCTCTAGAAACTTTGGAAACGTGTCTTACAAGTCTGATATTTACAGTTATGGAATGTTGTTGTTAGAAATGGTTGGTGGGAGGAAGAATGTGGACATGTCTTCTCCAGAAGATTTCCATGTTCTGTACCCTGATTGGATCCATAACCTGGTTGATGGAGATGTGCATATCCATGTTGAGGATGAAGATGATTTTAAGATTGCAAAGAAACTGGCAATTATTGGGCTTTGGTGCATTCAGTGGCAGCCAGGGAACCGTCCATCCATAAAATCTGTGATAAACATGCTAGAAACTCAAGAGGAAAACCAGATTGCCGTGCCTCCTAATCCCTTTCACTCGGCAACTTCCACTACAGTTAAGGGACCCATTTCGACAAGACGACCTTTGCATTTGGAAGTGATTGAAGAATGATTTACACCGGCAAATATAATCTTTCAATTTGTACAAAATTTATAGAAGATGAAAGTTTATGAGACATTGAAGCAAACAAGTTATATAACAAAATTAGTAAAATTGAACTCCAGAGCTTGTTTGTAACTTTACTAGGGGTTGCCATGATCTTTCCATTAGTGTTGGTACTTTTAGAGATTCAAGTAGTGACTTTGTTGGTGCTTTTAATATTTTTAATGTTGTTACTAATGCAATTTTTGCTGACGCTCTCACAACAATGATCCGTATTTAACTTTCCCGTTTGAATGATGTAATTCATTATGGTTGGAATGCTACTCACCTATTGTGGTTCAAGCTTTTCATTCCAACTTTAAGGTCGCTTGGAAGATTAAGTAGATGGAATAAATTCAAGTGGATAAATGGTTTTATGGATTTTAAAACTTCTTATAGTTGATAATTAGTTAATGTACCATATTTGATTTTCTTTGGTGAAATTCTTTATCCTTTTGTTTTCAGGAGGTATTTTAGGAATACATTTAGCCTTTCGGAATATGATTGGTGAGTGTTGTTGATATGCCAACGTAGTTGGAAACAACATTCATAGTGATGCAAAACATGTTTTTGTATATAAAAAAATAAAGAACAGTTTGAGAAAAATTTAAGTACTTAATGAAAGAAAATAAATACACAGAACTAAGTATGTAATTGTAACGGAATAGTACTTGAAAAATTTGAACTAAAAATGAAGTTTCTGACGAGAGACACAACAAAACAAACTTCACTAGCCACACCCATCAACATTACAAACTTCGAGAATGATATACAAATATCCTATTTGTTAATTAACCTTTATTTGATAAATATTTTTTACACTATAAATTACGCATATATAATATCTAAAACTATGTCGTTGACGACCCACTTATTACGAGTAATGATGAGTCCCTTCAGCAATTTTCTCTTCACGTAACTTTCATCACAATTTTAAGAAAAACCTCATCTTTTATTTTACTTTTATTATTTTTTGTCGGACTCAACTTTTTGTTTATGTTGGAATGACGTCGAGAAAAACTCCATATATCTTCGCTCGGTAATGTTTCGTCCACACCGATCGGTCATTCGTGTTCCTGTCTCTCCCTCCGACTCCTCCATTATCAGTGTCAAAATGGGAGTGACCTGCAGAAAACACTCCGACGCTCAAGTCAGGATTGATCTCTACAAGCCTAGTGAAAATTAGGAATCCGAGCTTTTACCTTCCTAATCATTTGTTATTTATAGGGTCTCACGGAATCCGAGGACGCTAGTTGTTTTAAACTTGTTCTTTGTCAACCGACCGAGCGGGTATGCCACGGTCAAGGAAATTACCCCACATACTTCTTTTACGTCTACGCCACTATGTTCAAGGACTTGAATGTTCTCCTTCCCTTTTCGGATTTCCAAATGGGTGTTTTGAGGGAGCTTAATGTGGCTCCTACTCAGCTGCATCAGAACGGCTGGGCGTTTACGCAGGCATTTACTGCCATCTGCACTGGTTTAGCCCTATACCCCACTCTCGGGGCCTTTCTTCACTTTTTTCATGTACAACCTCATCCGTCCAAACCTTGGGTTTCCTTCTGGACGATCGCGAATAGACACTTGTTGTCTCTTTTTAACAGTTCCTACAAGGACTTTAAAGGGAACTTTTCCAAGGTCGTTCCTCTGGAAGCTGGGTACTTGAACTTCCGTTTCCCGGACGGCGGGCTAAGTTTCCTTTTTACTGGACCAACAACCCCAAAAAGGTTATTTCCTGGCCCAAAACACGGATGACACCCGAGGAGTTGGACTTAGTAAGTCAATTGGGTCAGCTGCCCCCTAAGGCCTCTTCTCGTGTGCTAATCGATTTCCTTAACAACAAAAATCTTCCTTCTAACGTGTTCGGTAAGTTTCTTTTGACCATCTTTTATTGAGCAACCATTTGGAACTTATCTAAATTTATTTTTGATGTGCAGATTACTTGTCCACTGTGGATCCAACGAACATCAGTATTTTCGCTCTCCTGTTTGCTCAGAGGGGGGGAAGCACGAGGAAATCAGTGGAAGGGAGTTCCTCTCGTGCCCCCCTGTCGCTGCTATCCCCCTAAAATCACCTCCGGTCCGATTGGCACGACAAGCACCACTTCCTCCGCCCGCTGTTGAAGTCCAGTCGGCCAAGTCCATTCGTCCTCTTGCCGACAAGGTTCAACAGTCGGAATTGGTACCCAAGAAGAAGCGTAGTAAGAGGGCTCTACCCGATGGTCCTCCGCTCGCTGGGCCCCTGAGTGCCAACTCCTGGGTGTCAAGGCGCATCCATTTTGATCTTTTTTTCTGAAGAAAAAGATCTAATCAAAGGGATGACCGAGGAGGAAGCCTCTAATATGGCCATGGAGTTATCCGCTCGGTCCACGATGTGTTGGGCTTATGCAGCTCAGAAGAAGGCCGCTGCTTCTTCCGAACTTCAATCTCTTCAAGAGAAGTTTGATGCAGCTGTAAAGGCCAATCAAGAATTGACACTTCGTCTTGTCGGAACAGAAAGGATAGCGGACGAGGACAAGAATAAAGCCAACACTATACTGGCTGAGGCCCGCTCTGCTCAATGTCGGATGCAACAGTCTACCGGTAATCTGAAACTTGAACTTCAAAACTCAACTATCAAATACCAAGAGTTGGTGACCGAGAGGGATAGCCTCCTGACCGATCGGGATTTGCTTCGGGCCAGGATATTGAAGTTAGAGGCGGACAACAAATTTTTGGACGATGAAGTAATGAATGAGCATGTGCTTGGTTTTGATAAGGCACTCGCCCAGTGTAACGTCCTCTTTCAAGTTTCGATAGAAGACCCTCGTCTCGACGTGAGCATGATAGTGGTGGATGGAAAACTAGTTCCAATCCATGTTCCTCCACCCTCACCTCTTGTCGTCCCTGATGCTCCGACTCACGTTGAAGTGATCGAAGAGACCGACGGGGCTGATGCTTGAACTTAGGATTTGTTTAGAATTTTATCGCTTTTCTACCTCTGCTTTGTATATGAACATTTATTTTGAATGAAAACATGTCTATCGTGCATGTCTTTCGTCTATGTATGCTTTATACTTGATTTCACGCTTGACTTGTTGTATGCTTTAAACAACATATGCTCTATTGGTGAGAATTCCCGAAAGAGATCTATCCCTCCCGCTCGGTTTTAGGTCTTAGGGATTTATTAGGAGCATGCCCTAAGACCAAGAAATCTACCTCACCTGCTCGATTTTAGGTCTTAGGAGTTCACTAGGAGCATGCCCTAAGACCAAGGTGAGAGTCCACAACAAAGAGAAAATGAAGAAGTCAACACTTAACTCAGACATTCAGCTAAAAGAAAAAAAATGGTAGTGATTTACTTATTGTAAACATTGATTCATGTGTTTGACCGTGTATAAGGAAAATGTTGATTCACATTTGGAAACTGATTGTAAATGGCAATTTATTGGGTTAATAGTGTAATTGAGTAGAACAAAGTACACTACAGACTTGCAATAAGCATAAAGTACCCTCAAAAACAAGAAAAAAAAATAAAAAATCACAACAAAAGAAATGAAAAAACATGAATAAAACAGGGTAGCCCAACCCCATGGCCAATAAGAAATAATAAACCCCTTAAACAAATGACAATCACAGCCCAAGCATTACCACATAGAAGCTAAAAGCCAATCCACTAACAACTGAATGCACCAAAGGATAATATATTAAAGAGTATCATAGGCTGATCATCATCTTCATATCTTTTTTACCTTGTTTGGAGTTAGGACCACCTTCTAGCCCCAATTCATAGCATTAGTTTAAAGAAAAGGCTTTGAATTCATACCCAACTATAAGATTGAAATACAGAAAGGGAGCAAGATACCAAATAAATGCAATAGTTGTCATACCCTGTCCAGTTGACTGGTGGAACCAACATAGGCATATAAGGAATGACCATATTTTTTGCTTGTAGAAAAATGGAAAATTTCAAAAGAAATACACACACACACAAAATAAGATATTAAGATGCAATCATCAATTGAGAACTGATTGAATTAAATTGTACCTACGCTTTAGCTTTGATACCCAATAAGATAAGCTAATAAACCTCTGAAAATTGATGTCATTCAATCAAAGAGATACGGAGAGAGTCATGTGAGAGATAAAAGGAGCAATTTGTTCATTAACAACCATCTCCCCAATATAGTATGAAATTCTCCCACTGAAAAAACTCTATTCATCTACACCCAAAGACTTGACAATAAAATATGGATTCTACATAACCACTGGCCACACCATAGGCTATGGCGGGGAGAGAAGTATATTTAAAATGATGAAATAAGCTTTGATGTGCCACAAGCATGACTACAACATCAATTAACTCCAGCGTAAGCAGGTAAATTTACTATCACCCACATTGGGCAACAAAATCGATTTAGCAAACTGATAGGCCCATTTAGCAAAACACAAGAGATAATGAAAAGAACAACAGAGCACAATACTGGAGAGATGTCCTTCGATGCGATAAGCAAAGAACTGGGCTTGAAGATCCTTCATCGCGAATTTGGAATTTAGGTTAAGTTTTATATCATTAATCATCCTTTGTCTTTTTGATTGTCACTAAAATATCATTTACATACAACAATAAGTACAACCAATATCCTTTTTCGAGTATGTATATACAATTATCATTGCTACATCTCTTGAAATTCAACTTCATTAAGAAATCATCAATTTTCTTGTACCACTGCTTGGGACTCTGTTTTAAGCCATGCAAGGATTTTTGCAGGGTGCATACCCTATCATCGAGTGTAAATCCTTCCGGTTGGCTCATATAGATTGTTTCCTCCAAATCTCCATGTAGGGAAGTAGTCTTAATGTCCAACTTCTCCATATATAAATCAAACTGGTTTACAATTGACATTAAAATTCTCACTAGGCAGTGTTTTACCACAATTGTAAAAATCTCATTGTTGTCCACACCTTCGACTTGGTTAAACCCTTTTGCCACCAATCTTGACTTGAATCGAGCCTTTTGAACCCCCAAAATCCCACTCTTTTTCTTGAAGATCCATTTGCATCCAATTACCTTCTGGCCTTTAGGTAGCTTTACAAGTCTCCATGTGTTATTCTTTCTGAGTGCTCCAAGTTCTTCTTCCATGGCACACAACCAAAATTTTCTTTGTTCACTCTCAAGTGCCTCTTTGAAGTTTCTTGGTTCATCTTATTCATTTATCTCTTCAGTTGTATGCAAAGCATAGCATATTAAATCAACTTGACCAAACCTTCTCGTTGGTTTGGAGATTATTCTCTCCCTATCGTGGACAAGTTGATAGTCATTGGTGGCTTGATTTAAATCCCTTGGATTCGAAACTGGGTGCTCAATGTCATTTGATGAACTTTCTGGGTCATTATCAAGATCTTGTTGAGCTTTATCAATAAGAGTCTCCATCTCAAATTGTGTTTTCTCCTTCTCAGGTTCCTGATTTAAAGTATTCATCCACATCCTTGTTGCTTCATCAAAAATCAAATCTCTGCTAATTATGAGTTTGGATGGTTATGGATCCATCCTCCACAATTTGTATCCTTTAACTCCTTTTGCATACCCGAGAAACACACATTTCTCAGCTCTAGCTTCCAGCTTGTCTTTCTTTACAAGAGCAAAAGTCAAAGCTTCAAACACCCTTAGCTTTGAGTAGTTTGCAGGTTTACCACTCCAGACTTTCACTTGTGTTTTATTCTCTATTGCAAAAGATGGACTCCTATTTATCATATATATTGTTGTCTTAACAACTTCACCCTATAATACCTTGGGTAATCTAACACTCAAGATCACACACCTAACCTTTTCAAGAATGGTTCTATTCATTCTTTCAGCAAGACTAATTTGTTGTGGGGTTGCAACCACAATTTTATGTCTCTTAATGCCATGTTTAGCATAATAGTTATTAAAAATATCAGAGAAAAATTCAAGACCATTATCAGTCCTTAATACCTTTAACTTGGATCCATGTTGAATTTCAGTTTGAGTATGACAATCTTTAAACTTATGAAATGTTTCTATTTTGTTTCTCAAGATATAAACCCATGCCCTTCTTGAGCAATCATCAATAATACTCAAGAAATAGGATCCTCCTCCATGAGTTTGAGTCTTGGATGGGCCCCATAAATTTGCATGAAAATACTCAAAAGGTTTTGAGTAAGTGTGCTTGCTTACTCCAAATTTCACTCTATGAGCTTTGCCCAAAACACACAGGTCACAAAACTCCAATTTATGAAGTTTATCACCCATCAACACTTGTTGTTTCTCCAATTCGAGTAGCCCCTTCTCACTTATATGGCCCAACCTCAAATGCCATGATTTTGTCTTGTCTTCCATGGATTGGCTTGCAATAGCTACATGAGATATAACCGTGGATCCATCCAATATGTACAAGCCATTAATGTGACTATCTTTGGCAATTACAGAAGCTCCTATGGCCACCTTCATCAACCCATTCTAAACCTTTGTTGAATATCCCATAAGGTCAAAAGCACTTATGGAAATCAGATTCATTTCCAGTTCTGGAACATACCTCATTCCTTGCAGCAACATCTCATGATTATTGAACATTCTAAGTTTAATCACCCAAATGCCTTGCACTTTTCAGGCTTTATCGTTCCCAAGGAGTACTATTCCACACTCCTTCAAAACAAGATTCTCGAAGTAATGTTTGATTGGACACATATGGTATGTGCGTCCAGAATCCATAACCCAACTTTTTTGTGAATCATCGGATGAAGCAACCAAAACTCCAACAGATTCCTAGCACCCAAAGCCTCTGCAACATCAACAATTTCTTTCACCCGAGAGTCATGGACACCTTTCTCAGGACAATGCTTCTTAATGTGGCCTATCTTATGGCGTCTAAAGTATCGAACCTGCTTCTTGGCCTCTTGCTTCGCCTTGCTTGATTTTCCTTCTCCCTTCTTCCCCTTTACTCTCGAGGCTGCAAGTCCAAAACATACTTCTCCCATATTCTTGGAATCTTGAAGTTTCGGAAACTCCTTGGTTTGGATGGAGGTGATGACTTCTTCTAAAGTGATCACTTGATCTTTCCCATACAGTAAGGTATCTTTGAAAGGTTTTAGGCAAAGCATTTAGAAGAATCACAGTTTTATCTTCATCTTCAAGTTTTACCCAATGTTCTCAAGATTATCAATGATCTTATTGAAATCAACAAGTTGTTCCTCGATGGATCTTGACTCCGTCATCTTGAACGAATAATGTTGTTATTTCAAGCATAATCTATGGGCTAAAGATCTAGTCATGTATAATGACTCCAATCTTGTCCATATTTCGATTGCACTTCTTTCTTTTGCAACCTCTTTTACAGTGCCAAGACACAAGATAATGACACTTCTGACCTTATCTATCATGTTCTTCTTCTCCGCTTGTGATAAGACTGGTGACATACTGGTCTCACCCTTCAAGGCTTCATCACAACCTTGCTGGATTAAGATAGTTTTCATTTTGATCTTCCACAACCTAAAATCGTTTGATATATTGAACTCCTCAATATGAAATTTCGTTGCCATTGTTTCTTGGTGAAGGAATATAGAAGTCTTTGTCTCGTTTGATGTCCCCACTAACAGTGCCACTTGTTAAGTCTCACGTACAAACAAGACAAAAAAAAGAAGAGAAGAGAAAGATATTCAGAGAAACTGATTTTTATTCATTAACCAAAAAGAGAATACATCATGTGTATATGTATTAGAAAAATATGCCACTAGGTAAAAACAGAACCGTTAAACCGGTTATGAGGAGAACCCTATATGAAGAGTCAAACTGCAACAAAAAGGATGCTCTTCTTGGCTATGGTTGATTCGAAGGACTACCAATAAAACCAAGAACCGCTGCAATTTATGACGCAATAAAAAATTCAGATACAGCCAGAGAATTCAATAAAAAAAGCTTCATCATTGCCCGTTCCACCAAAGGAAGTTGGAGGAGATGCTGGCAACAATGCTGAGTTCCCCAGTTGTTGTTATGTTATGCCAATAAAGACATGGCTTTCCCCTCAAGTTAAGGTTTTCATGTCATATACATCTAATGAAACCGGTGAAATCAAGAGCATAAATTTTATAGGAAACGGGGAAAGATAATCACGTGGTCTAGGGCTAATCATCAACATTCAGTTGAAACAAAGAAAGAACAGTAATGCAGAGAAGTTGGATCCAGTCTGTTTTCGTGTAGGAAACATGTTACTGTAGCAATACAGAAGTAAATCTAACAATGCAGAACTGTAAAGTGCCTGTTTATGTGGTTACCCTGACAAATTGAACTCACTACCCTGGTTAACGTTAGCATGCTAAAATCAGGTCACATTATTAACCAAACTAGGATTTAAAACATGATCTACTATGTTAAATTACTTTTTCATCTATTACTTCAGAAATTAAACAGAACAATAACTGAACTTTTTCCTAACACCCATACTACCCATCAACCAATCAAATAATCATTAAGAATACAGCCTCAACGTGTAAGCTTTTGTCATGGAGTCATCTTTATGCATGAGTTGCCTTGGGCCTAAAACGATCAATATGGCACAAACCAACCGATCTCACCATTTCACCAAAACTGCAGCAAAAGATAGAAAAAAAGTAAGGCATAACATTAGCAGAACTGACATGAGCACATCAAACGTGATTTGTAACTGACCGGTCAATGCTATTTCTTGCTCTCTCAGGAATTTCTGCTCCGTTACATGCTTTCTCAGAGCGGTCTATACTCTTTCTTGATTTATCTTTCTTGTCAGCTCTTGACTTTTCTTTATGATCTGTGCTTATCCTTGGCTTTTCTTTGAAGTCAAAACTTCGTCTCAAAGTCTCCTTTAGATCCATACCGAGTCTAGGTTTCTCTCTAAAATCTGTGCTACTCCTAGGTCTGTCCAGTTGATCAGGAACCGGTTCAGATCCAGTTTTTTTATACGGTGGCCTCTCAATAACCACAATAAATTTCCTGAGGTGCTTTATATATTCAGGGTAAAGCTCCAGGTCACAATGACTTCCTCCTTTAATCCACAGGGGTTCGTACTTTTGTATGCAATGTTCCCAAAGTTGCTTCCCGAAGGAGCAATCAACTACATTATCAGCTGTTCCCTAAACGATACATATGTCAACACAAAAGAAAAACCATCTTATTATATATAAAATGGCTCGAAAGTTGAAAGTGATAGGTTGATTGCATTTGGCTACTGACAGAACAGTTGACCAATTAAAAAAGTCTAGCACACTATGTTCCCCAACATCAAATTTAACTGGTCAGCTAAGTGTTCATTTAAATAAGGCATATCTCCATTTGATATCCTAGTTGTACACTATGTATGCATATAAACCACGTTGATATGCTTTCTCTCTAACTTAAGGTCACACAACAAAAAAAACACGTCCTAACAGAATTTGAATTGAGCTGTTTTAAAATTGATAAAAAAGTTGAAATGAATGTAAAAACTCGAATACATGAAAAGGCTGTGTAGAATGATATCACTAATGTAGCATGGAATACCTATAATCTATCAGGTTACAAAATCTAAGCCATGGATATTTTCAGAATAATAGTTCCCACATGAAAAATTAAAAACCTTGTTTTAAGTTATTCAAATTACCAAATGTTGACAGATCACTCCAGAATACTCATAAAGATATGAAACTTCATTTTAGATAACAGCTAAGTCGGTTAATAAAAGAAAGAGTGATCTGGAAAGCCTTACAATTTCTCATTGCATTAGGAAATTCGGAAGTTAGTGGACTGTGGTGAACGGTATATAAAGAATTATAGAAACATATCATCGCAAGCACGACAAATTTGGTAGTCAGAATCCACATATCACTAAGGTCTATTATATCAATAAGAACAACCAGAGACATGTATGCGGTGGCAATTAGGGGATTGGTTTGGGAGTGTATTGTAGCAACCTTCATAACTGGCAAGGGAGGAGCGATCTGTCCAACTAGTGAAATGAAACAAGCAAAGGGAAGAGAGGAAGTAGAGGGTAAGAAACTTTCGTCAGCACAGTGACTTCAGCAGCAGTATGATAGACTTTTAGTTCCAGTGTCCTATCCAAGTACTTTGGCATGGTTGACAAACACATAAATGATGTTTAAAAATCTAAATAGAAAGCTTAGACGGACATCCACAGTGACAACTGTCAAGAATTTTTAAGGAACTGAGGGAAACTTAGAATGGCTCTAAACAATGTTAACAGATCAATACAGCTGAATAAGTTTCAGTCAATCTATTATTGATGATGATGTGATGATGAAGCCGTGAGGGTATTTGAAAAGCAAGAAAATGGAAGAGGACCATCAACTCAGATTACAAATGAGTATATTTCATAAACTATGCGAGATCCAAAACCATCAAGGTCCATTCCATGATTACTTCAAATTATTATTCCCATTCCGTTAAGTACAATGACAGATTATATTAAATACTATAACATAGTAGTTTGAACTGAGCAGACTCACATGAATTACCAGAACTGGACATCTGACCAAAGGAATTTTATCAATGTTCTGCACAAAAAATAGAAAAACATCATTAAATTGCAGCAATGGAAATCTATATGTGCGTAAGGCTCAAATTGAACTACGTAACTAACCAATTTATTTAGCAATGATAGGTACAGATAAAACCTTATAAATGTCAAACCAATATGTCCGCTTCACAGGATACATGACTCGGAGACCAGATAAGATGGGACTGTGTAGAATGACAGCCCTAAGGTTTGGTAAACGAGTAGCCAAATCTGTGGTTGGTCCACTACCGACAGATTGGCCATACAGAATAATATCTTCCTCTTACGCCCCATACATTTCTACCAGGCATTTATATGCAGCTTCTATATCTGCATACGTGTTCTGCTCACTAGGCTGTCAAAAAAATATTCTTCAACTCACTCCCATTCCAGCAAAATATTAAGCTACCTCGTGACATTCTAACTCATAAAACATTGAACAATAATAGAATGATATAAAAAGAAATAAGCAAATATAGAAACCTTCGCTCAAAATGACTTGAATGACTTTGTTCGTGTAAATTTTAAGGTAACTGATTACTGGCATATGTGACATCTCAATTATATAATAACTACAATCATATAATATAGACGTCAACATCCAAATAAAGAGAACAGTTAGAGTATGACGTGTAATTAAGTGCGGAATTACAGTCATCCAAATAAGAAGACATAATTTTAAACAAGTAATAAACATATAATATAATTAATTCATGTCATCATGCTTAGTTACGTATAAAAGAACAATTAAAGCATACTCATTAAACCACAACTCACACACTCACACGACTCATCCGGATTTGTATAACTGTCGCACTATTGGTCGTCTTTGCACTTGCATAGTTCAGCTGGCCCTCCCCAACACTAGCAAGGTAAATCTCCCAACCTGTCTTTGTCTAAATTTAAAGACTATAGACAAGGACCTCCCTCTACTCTCACCACTTACATTGTTCTTCTCTACTTGAGTATGAACAATGCTTTGAGTGTAGGGATAGACATACCAGTTCAAAGTTCCCTACAGTTATACAGAACAACAAAAATACCCCACACATCACTTTCATCCATCTCACCCTGAGATGTCCAATTCATACTCAATTTCATCATTTAAATTTGCAGTCATATTATCACAGTAATTTAACATATCTCATGCATTCACATAAATCACATCACAGTATGCATAACAAACTTTTTGCACACTTAATTCAACCCAGAACAAGAGCAAATGAACTTAGAACCGAACACTATTTGCCGAACACTATTAGGTCGAACACAATTTGCCGAACGCTATTAGGACAAACACTATTTGGATGAACACTATTTGGCCGAACACTATTTAGTTGAATACTATTTTGACGAACGCTATGAGATCAAGCACTATTGGGCCGAACGCTAAAACACCGAATACTATATTAGGACGAACACTGTTTGAACGAACGCTATGAGATCATGCTTTATTAGGCTGAACGCTAAAACACCGAACACTATATTAAACCGAACACTATTAGGTCGAACACTATTTGGACGAACGCTGAGATCGAGCACTTATTAGGCTGAACGCTACCTATGACGATCACTACCTGAGAACAAACATCATCGAGACTGAACGCTACTTATGAACGATCATTACCTGAGAACAAACATCATCGAGACTGAACGCTACTTATGAACGATCACTACCTGAGAATAAACATCATCAAGACCGAACGCTACCTATGAACGATCACTATCTGAGAATAAACATCATCAAGACCGAACGCTACCTATGAATAATCACTATCTGAGAACAAACATCATCAAGACCGAACGCTACCTATGAACTATCACTATCTGAGAATAAACATCATCAAGACCGAACGCTACCTATGAACGATCACTACCTGAGAGTAAACATCATCAAGACCGAACGCTACCTATGAACGATCACTATCTGAGAACAAACATCATCAAGACCGAACGCTACCTGTGAACGATCACTATCTGAGAACAAACATCATCAAGACCGAACGCTACCTATGAACGATCACTACCTGAGAATAAACATCATCAAGACCGAACGCTACCTATGAACGATCACTATCTGAGAACAAACATCATTGAGACCGAACACTACTTATGACGAGTACTACCTGAGAATGAACATCATCAAGACCGAACGCTACCTATGAACGATCATGGGAATATACATCATCAAGACCGAACGCTACCTATGAACGATCACTATCTGAGAATACATGACCAAGATCGAACGCTAACGATCACTAATACATGATCAAGACCGAACGCTAACGACCGAAACCTGAGAATACTTGATCAAGACCGAACGTTAACAATCACTAATACATGGCCGATCGATACTAAATCAACACTTAATCGAACGGTAACAAACTAAAACTTATCCGTACGATATCGATTTAGTCCTAACTGAACGGTAACAACTAACGACCGAATGTTATTTTTCGCGTTCTGCAGAATTATGCAGAATCGCAACCAGACTTCCAGAGCACCATTTTTATCCCCTTTTCCCCACATTTTTACAGCAGTATAGTTCTACAATCTATAGAAACAGATCCAGCTCCCCTTACCTCTTGAAGACTTCCTTTGTAAATCTTGAATCTATCTCTACAAGACTTGCAGTACCTTGGCCTCCTTGCAACTCCAAAAGCTCTCAACTTCACCTCTCTCAGATTTTGCAGCAAGGATTTCACTCCCACAACTGCAGAACCCAATTCCTCCTTTGAATCAATGGGCTCTTCCCTTTAAGAGAAAGAAGAACTGTGCACTCTACTGGATGGTGCTAGCTGGACGAACCTTAGCCGTCCCCTTCCATCCTCAGTGCCGTGTCCACTTAAAAAAATGATGATGATGATTTCCTGGTGACTGGAGCACCCAAAGTGGAGTGATAATTTCTCTCCTAATGGTTGGAACACTTTATTTTTGCTGGACATGCAGAGCCCTCACCATCTTCTTTAATATATATATATATATATATATATATATATGATCTTACAGCATAGCTTTTAAGTTGATTGTTGTAAAAGTCAATACATTTATTATACTGATTAAATGACAACATAAAAAAGGACTCTTTAAATGATTGGTGGATATAGACTATTTACTTGTAACTAAATTAAATTTCTTGTTCTATAGCCGTTCAACATAGATCATCTACTTCTTTCGACTTTACTTAAGTGAATATGTTATTCTATGATTAAAAGTTCTATTCGTAATTCTTTAATTCTATCGTTCTTAACAGCATTCCAATTTTTCTAGGATTTAAAAAAGAAAAAACTATCACATAAGGTAAACTCTTAAAACTTTTTAAAAACATGTACAGACTGACGTGATGCATCTCAGTTCAAGTGATTAACAACATTACAGCTAAATCACACGGTCACTATTTCAAGAGGCATCATACAGAGCTCAACAAACCCATATGATCTAGAGTCTGTTTGAAAAAAAAAATAGAAAAACTTTTAAGAACTTCTCTGTCAGAAATAAAAAAAAAAACTCAATATTTCTCATAAAGAAGATTTGAAAAGCAGATCCAGTATCATGTAAAATAAATAAAAAAACTATTAAGCAGAGAAAAATCCCTTACCTTACCAGAAGACTGACCGTAACCAGAATAGTCATAACTACAAGAAAAAAATGAAAAATTGGTACTGTGAATAGACAACGTGACATGACATTAGAAGTAACAACAACAACAATGGTAACATGATTTAATGTATGTGCAGGGAGTAGTTACCATAAGAGGTTGACTCGGAGGTGGTGACTCAACTCGGAGAACAACTCGTACATACAACCCAGATCGGCGGCGTTGCCGTGGGAATAGAGCAGAGTGGAGGAGGCGTAAGGGTTTGCAATTAGATGGCAATGATGGTGTTCCCTCGTCTGGTGCAGAGCTTCAAAACGTCGACGTTTTCCCTGGTGGCCACCCCCGTCATCTTCAGCTTCCCCGTCACGGCATCCACCCCGACACCGTAGGACGGCGGATTAGGGGGGAAGAACGCGAACTTCGCCGCCATCGACGACGTGACCGCCCCCATTAGTTAATAATTATCTGTGTTCCCAAGTTTGGAATCAATTTGGAAAAAGAAGAAGAGAAGGCGCTGTGTTTTGTGGCCTTGCAATGCTCAAAGCTTCTCCATCAAACTCACTCATCTAAACCCTGCCACCATATGCATTTTGTACTCTTTTCTCAACCCAAATGAACCCCGTCAAGAAATTAACATTTTCCCATATTTTCCAGAAATGTTCCAATCTTAAAGCTCAAAATCCTGGCAAGCAAGCCCATGCCCAGATGATTGTAACTGGTTTTGTGCCCAACATATATGTTGCCAACTGCTTAATTCAATTCTATTGTAAAGGTTCCAATGTGGGATATGCATTCAATGTGTTTGACAGAATGCCTGAAAGGGACGTAATCTCTTGGAATACTATGATATTTGGATATGCTGGAGTAGGGAACATGGGGTTTGCACAGTCTTTGTTTGACACAATGCCTGAAAGAGATGTGGTTTCGTGGAATTCTTTGCTCTCTTGTTATTTACAAAATGGTGCTAATCGAAAGTCAATTGAAATATTTGTCAAGATGAGATCACTGAAAATCACACATGACTATGCTTCATTTGCTGTTGTTTTAAAAGCTTGTTTAGGTATTGAAGACTATGGTTTAGGGCTTCAGGTGCACTGCCTTGCAATTCAGATGGGTTTTGTGAAAGATGTGGTGACAGGTAGTGCTCTAGTAGATATGTACTCAAAATTTAAGAAACTGGATGATGCTTTTAAGGTTTTCCTTGAAATGCCAGTGAGAAATTTGGTGTGCTGGAATGCTGTAATTGCGGGCCATGTTCAGAACGAGCGGTTTATTGAAGGACTAAAATTGTTTAAGGATTTGCTGAAAGTAGGTATGGGGGTGAGTCAATCAACCTATGCTAGTGTATTCAGATCATGTGCGGGATTATCTACATTGAAATTGGGTACACAGATGCATGGTCACGCTCTAAAGACTGATTTTGGATATGACTGTATAGTTGGAACTGCCACATTGGACATGTACGCAAAATGTGGCAGAATGTCTGATGCCTGGAAGGTATTTAACATGTTGCCTAATCCTCCTCGGCAATCTTATAATGCCATTATTGTTAGATATGCTCGGAAAGAACAAGGTTTTAAGGCTTTAGAGATTTTTCAATTTTTACGGAGGACTTACTTAGGCTTTGACGACATTAGTTTGTCTGGTGCTTTGACTGCTTGTTCAGTGATCAAAGGCCATTTGGAGGGAATCCAGCTACATGGATTAGCGGTCAAATGTGGTTTAGAGATTAATATTTGTGTTGCGAATACAATTTTAGACATGTATGGCAAGTGTGGAGCTCTGATGGAAGCTTGTTTAATATTTGATGACATGGAGAGAAGGGATGCAGTGTCTTGGAATGCAATCATTGCGGCTCATGAGCAAAATAAAGAAATAGAGAAAACACTTTCACTCTTTGTTTCAATGCAGCGATCAGCAATGGAACCTGATGATTTTACTTACGGTAGTGTTGTAAAGGCATGTGCTGGTCAGCAAGCTTTAAACAATGGTATGGAGATCCATGGAAGAATTATTAAGTCTGGTATGGGGTTAGACTGTTTTGTTGGCAGTGCTCTTGTTGATATGTATAGCAAGTGTGGAATGCTAACGGAGGCAGAAAAGATCCACGACAGACTGGAAGAGCAGACAACTGTTTCCTGGAATTCGATCATCTCAGGATTCTCATCACAAAAGCAAAGTGAAAATGCTCAGATATATTTTTCTCAGATGCTGGAAAAGGGTGTAATACCCGACAACTTTACATATGCTACAGTTCTTGATATCTGTGCTAATATGGCCACCGTAGAACTTGGAAAACAGATTCATGCTCAAATTTTAAAGTTACAGTTGCATTCAGATGTGTATATTGCCAGCACACTTGTAGATATGTATTCAAAGTGTGGAAATATGCGGGATTCCAGGCTAATGTTTGAGAAAGCACCAAAGCGGGATTTTGTCACTTGGAGTGCCATGATCTGTGCATATGCATACCATGGTCTTGGAGAAGAAGCCATTAAATTATTCGAGGAGATGCAGCTTTTGAATGTGAAACCAAATCATACAGTTTTTATTTCAGTCCTCAGAGCTTGTGCACATATGGGTTATGTGGACAGAGGGTTACACTACTTTCAGGAAATGCTAAGTCACTATGGTTTAGATCCCCATATGGAGCACTATTCGTGTATGGTAGATCTACTAGGGAGGTCAGGCCAAGTAAATGAAGCTTTAAAACTTATTGAAAGCATGCCTTTTGAGGCTGATGATGTAATATGGAGAACTTTGCTCAGTAATTGCAAGATGCAAGGGAATATAGAAGTTGCAGAAAAAGCAGCAAATTATTTATTGCAGTTAGACCCTCAAGATTCTTCAGCGTATGTTCTTTTATCTAATGTATATGCTAACGCAGGGATGTGGAGTGAAGTTGCAAAAATAAGAAGTGTAATGAAGAACTGCAAGTTAAAGAAGGAGCCGGGCTGTAGCTGGATTGAAATAAGAGATGAGGTACACACATTTCTTGTTGGAGACAAAGCACATCCAAGATCTGAAGTGATATATGAGCAAATTCATTTGCTTGTGGACGAGATGAAGTGGGCTGGTTATGTTCCAGATATTGACTTCTTACTTGATGAGGAGGTGGAAGAACAGGATCCTTATGAGGGGCCCAAAGCTACCATTTGTAGTATGAGATAATAATGTAGGAAGCATTTCAAATGATGCTTACAATGGTTTACGGGGGCCTCTTAAAGAGCATCAATAGTTTGGTGGGTTTATCTAGCAATCTGACCACCTCAAACATATATCATAGTTCTCAGCTTGTAATACTCTATATCTAAAGAAATAACATGTGATTAGAGTCGTCAGATGTTCTTCATTTGATTAATAAACCACATTCTCATACCATTGGATCATTATGAACAGATTCATGCAACCATCGATACCAATCTTGGAATCCCTTTTGGTTCTGTGCTCAATGATGCTGTTCGTTTAAGCTACGCTGCACACCTGATGCTTGTATTCCCGGTTGTCTTCTATCCATTGCGGCTCAATATAGATAGTCTCCTCTTCCCTTCATCAAGGCCTCTGGTTCTTGATAACTTCAGATTTGCATCTCTGACTATTTCCCTTATTGGTGTCATCCTTTTGGGAGCAAATTTCATACCCAGCATTTGGGATGCTTTCCAATTTACCGGAGCAATTGCCGCAGTCTGTATGGGATTCATTTTTCCAGCTGCCATCACTCTTAAGTAAGTTGGTTATTGTTATTAATACTTCCAGGATTTTGATTATGGTTGGATCCCTGACATAGCAAACTGAAAATGTACTTAAGCCTTGTTTTTATAAGAAGGTAAAGTGATTTATACTTCTCTCGTAAGTTAAAATCAACTTTTGGAGAAGTCATGTGAGAGGACTTCAAAAAAGGTTAAATGTGTTAGTTGATTTTAACTAATGGGATTTTAACTAATGGGATTACATTATAGATACTAATATCTTCTTCTGCTAGACTCAACTTAATCAACAACTCTTAACATATCCCACTGACACAAATATATATACACAGTCATAAGAAAAAGTTGAGACAGTAAAGTGATTACCTTTTCATTGCCTGGTTTTACTTGCACGTACAATAATATATCAGATTACGTACTTCTTTTATTTCTTTCCCCCACTGACACAAATATATATACACAGTCATAAGAAAAAGTTAGTGCTTCAATTTTATTTATTTTTTTCAAATGGGTGTTGTTGTATTATCTCCAATTTTCTATTGGAGATAGCATAAAATGTACCTCATCATATCAATAAGAAGTTGTTATTATGTTATTATGTTATTGATGTTATTGCTGTTGCTGTTATGTGTGTGTGGGCGTGTCAGCTGTCGTAGATTATCCAACCACAATTTCACATGCTCTTGCCATGTGTTAAGCAACAATTTCGGACTTCTGTGTGAAGACAAACTTAGTTTAGTATTATGTTATTATTAATACATGGCTGAGTGCAATTTAACATCCCACTAAACTGGTTTGATTCCCTAACACAATCATATGGTGCTGCATTGCGCTCTAATCAATTCAGCTCCAAAGTGACCAATTCAATAATTTAATCATCCAGTAGAAAACACAAGGCATGGTAGATATTTTTCAGTCTTGTAGAATTAAAAAGGATAAGAGGAGCACACAAGACAATTTGTACATAGTGCAGATCTTTCGACAAATGCATGAAATGGAAATCAAACCTAATGCAGGTAGCAGATAACTATCTGATATTTCTGTTTGTCTTTCACCCATTTTATTCTATGTATTCACTTACATGTTACCCTAGAATAGAATAGACAAATGAAAATGGAAAGGTATAAGCCATTCTTTATCCCTAGTAATGTAGCATTCATAATTCAATATTGTTCACACCCGTTAGTTCTGTAGCAGTGTTATTTTATATTCTACTTTTTTTCTTTCAGTCTCTTTTTCTCATGTTAAAGTTACTATGTATGTCTATGATTAGATGTACTCGTAGGCTTAGGGTTTTTTTAAAGCTTAATTTGCTATATAAGAGGGGTTTGTTGCTGTATTGTGTCCTTTCTTAAATTATTATTTAAAAGTATTGGCAAATTTTCTATACTAAACCTTTTGTTCTATTTCTCTAATTAATAACTTGAAAGCCAGGTATTTGGCTGTGATTTATTTCACTTTGTGAGTGAATAACACCTTTTGTCAGCTGTATTCTGTTTTTTAGATTTTTACATCTGTCATTATTGCTTGATTTCTGCCAGTTATTTACAGCTGTCACTGCTAGGTTTTACACGAGCTTCTGTAGTTTACAACTTCTCTATATTTTCCTCTCAGTTTTTCTCTTAATACACTTTGTCCTATCATTTTTATCTTCCTAGTTATACTGAGTGCTACTTCTTCAACCCCAAGGCTTTCAGACATTACCTTGTTATGGATGATGTACTCGATGTTCTTTTACTATTTGACACTGTTACTGTTTCTGCTTTCCTTTATTTGTTATAGTTTGTATTTTGATATTCTCAAATAAATACAACCAATTATTAATTGCGTAATTTGATGCGTTGGATGCAGTTGTTGTGAGACATTTCAAGATGCTTCAAAGCTATTAGACGGGCTCCGTGTGTTTGATCACCAGGTCTATGGCGTAGCTCATGGCCTACTTATGGGTCATGGGCAAGGCATATGGGATCAGGCTCAGACTTTTTGATGAACTTGAGCACATGGATTCTTCAACAGCATCTGCATTTTATAATGCTCTGACTGATATGTTGTGGCATTTTGGTCAGGTAAAATTGAGTACTTAGAATATTGCTACTTATGCATATGTTACCTTTGTAATTTTCTACGACATGTGTTGTATTGATGTCTTATCAGTGGAATGATTAATATTAGGAGTTTACGGTAGATGCACCCTTTCGTTTACATTGATCTAACTTTTCCATTTTTTTTCTGTTTTTATAATAAATTGATTTTTGCATCAGAAACTTGGGACTCAAATGGTTGTGATTGAAGGGAGAAACCGAAATGTGTGGAAAGGGGGCTGGTCTACTGAATGCTTAGACCTACATCTGACGTCTTGTGGAGCAGCCTGTGCAATGGTGCATTCATGGTTGCTCGAATTGCGAACCACTGTTTTTGGAGGACAGAAGCCACCTCCTATATTGAGGTTTTGAAGTTTTCCCTCTTAAGATTATTGTTATCCTTTAATTAGATTGGTGAGGATTGAAGTTGTAATCATAATCTTTTTGCAGCATATTAACTGGATGGGGCAAGCATAGCAAAGTAGTGGGCAACGGTGCTTTAAGAAAGGCTGTTGAGGCACCCCTGAATGGCATTGGTGCACCCTTTCAGATAGCTGAGTGTAATTTGGGGAGGTTTGTATCAGACGGAACTGAAGTAGCTGCCTGGTTGAGACAACCCAGCACCCTGAATGTGCTACTTCTCCATGATTACATTGTTTATTCTCAACCAGTTGAGAGAAACCAAACATTTAACATACCATCTCTTGGAGCTTTGTAATGATCAAGTTTTTAAATCAAGATTCAAATTATGAATTGCAAAGTTCATTTTGAAATCATGAATTGTAATTTGTATTGCACCGTGAGAGTAAGAGAAATGAAAAGTAACTTCAAATCTAAGTAAAACTTCTATTCTGGAAGAACGGAACCGAGACAAGGAAGTACTTATAAAAGTACATGAGACAGATGAAGTACCGTAATAATTAAACATGGTAAATTTTAGAACTGCTACTTGATTGAATTTCTTACATGAAAAATAGTGAAATAAAAACTGCCATTGTTGAATTGTGATCCATGTTAATAATATGAAATTACATAAATTCATTCAGGTACTGAGATAAATCATTTGATGTTCTTATTGAATAAATCAATAGCTAGAGGAGAATATAAAGTATTCTAACATTTCACCTTAGGCTAGACCATGCAAAGTGTATGTTACATCTCTAACATTTCACCTTAGGCTAGACCATCAAAGTGTATGTTACATCAAGACCCCCAACCTATACAGTAATGATATAGAGTTCAGGTCGATCATGAAAACTATCTAGCAGATAAATGGAAATTATAGACGGCATTCATCAGCAAGATAATAAACACAGCAATCACTTGTCAATTTCTAAGGGTAACCTTAAACTACACAGTACAAAGTTTCAGTTCGGTGCAGGGGTTGATCTCTTGAATAAAAGGAAAAATGTAGAAGACTTGGGCATTTTCATCATTTACATACATATCAAACAAGAAGCATCTTTACAACCCTATGCATGAAAGGAAGAACGAAAGAAAAGAGTGAAGGTGATAACTATACAGTAGCCAGAGTTACAGTAGCATTTTGGTTTGCTATTCTCTTGCAAAAGCCAAACAAAAACTATTCATTATTGGATCGGGTGCCTGATTCAGTTGACTGTGATTTCTACTCCTATTGCTCATCATTTCGAAACTGTTGTATTAGTTACGGTAACATTTTAATAGATTACAAGCTACTTGCTTTTCCTTATCATACGAAGCATGAGTACTTGTGTTTTGACATCAGGTTGAAGACCACTTTCTAGCATTTTTGTGTAGACCTTATTTGCCAAGTTAACATTACTGCGTAAGCACAACCCTTGAATGGCAGCGTTATAAAGAGTGGCATTTGGCATGTTCTGCTGCATAAAGAACAGATAACAGAAGGTCAGATACATGACAGACCAGAAAATAAGGTTAATTAATTAATACTCTAATTGAATTTATAATTAGTTATCTCAATAAAGAAAATTTGGATCCTAAATATCCATGTACACATACATAATACTCAAAATGATTTGCACATGTAGCTGTGAGGTGGCTCCTATTTTTCATAGGAAGACCAAGAAGTACTAAATTTAACCGTACGTTGCCTTTCTCAAGGCTAGGTTTTGAAAGATTACTATCTTCTCGAAATGATTTTTGAGAATGCTTCCAACAACACTTGGCTAGTACTAAATGATAGCCTTTTTCATAATTGATATAGTTTGCAGTTCAAAAATGTAACAGAAAAATCATAAATTATTATGATGTTTAAGAATGTTTGCAATAGCACTTGGTACTAAATGATACCTCTTTCCGTAATTGACATCATTTACAATTCATAAATTGGCATTGGTCAACGGGCTATCTCTTTCAAAAATGTTTTTCAACTGAGAAATATAACTATATCATCCATAATTCTTCTAACAAACTAATTCCAGACAAATATTGCTTAGAAATTTTAAAATGCCTTTTACTCACATTTAGGATTTCTTCCAAGTTTTCCCAGAGATTTCCTCGAACACAGCATCTAACTACAGACAAATAAGTAAACAAGTTTGGACTGCACTTTTGGTGAACCATGTGCTTGTAAACCTGCAGCGCAATTGATGACTTCCTTGCAAGCTCACAGGTCCTGATGACAAGATTATATGACATTGTCAAATTGGACAGTCCAGAGGCTTCCATTTGCCACAAAATTTCTATAGCTCTCTCCCACAACCTAAGCTTCGAGCAAGACACTAAAACAGTATTGTATAAATGAATAATGAATTGGGATGTTTGATCTCTTTCAATCATCTCAAAAAGCTCAAGAGCTTTGTGATGCCTATTAGCCTTGTTTAGTGAACTTAGTAGAGCATTGAATGTATATGCATCTGGTTTAAGGTCCAATGATTTCATTGTGTTGTAGATCTGAAATGCTTGCTTGAGTTCCCCTGCTCTGCCAAGTGAGTTAATTAATGCATTGCATGCAACTAAGTTTGGCTTAAGTTCACCCTTCAACATTGTCTTAAAGACACTTAATGCAGCATCCCATTTTCCCTCCTTAGCACATACACCGATGATAGCATTTAATATATTGTTGTCTGGTTCAAACCCCTTTTGAACCATTTCAAGGTAAGCATAAAAAGCAAGGTCACTTTGGTCACATCGTACAAAACTATTGATCAATAGGCGATACGTCACACAGGTTCCAGCACACCCATTTTCCTTCATACTCTTCCACAACTTCTCTATTTCATACCAATTGTCAACATTTATGCAGATAGATATCATGGTGTTGTAAACAATTGCATCAAAATCCTTCTCCACATCACATTCACTTTCCAGCTCTCTGAACAATCTAAGAACTGAATCGCAACAATGAGCTTTTGCATGTGCCATAAGAATCAAGCTATAAGTATGTCCTGTAGTTATCCCTTTTGCTATAGTAAAATTGAACACTTTCAAGCAATCATCATACCACCCATTTCTGAAAAGGCTAGAAACAAGAGAATTACAAGCATGGATATTAGGAGAAAGACCCGATAATTCCATAGACCTGAAATACTCCATTGCACTTCTAATCTTGTTAGTTCTGCTAAGCACCACAATCCTATTAGACAACACATTCTCATCCATCTCCTCAAGAAAAATTGCCCCTTGCTCCATTATTAGTCCCGTCCCCTCTGAAGCTGATAAAGTAGTTTCCACATGTCTAGAATAAAGGTGTCCACCATCGTCTGCTTCTCCCCAGGGAGCCAATTCCTTCTTCGCCCCAATATATACATCTCCATTTGCTCTTCTTTCGGCATTGTTGCTAACAACATTACCATCTTGTGCTCCTCCCCACGGAGGCAATTCCTTCTTGGCCACAAAATATGTATCCCCATTTGTTATTCTTTCAACAGCATCATCATTATTGTAGTCAAAATCATCATCACCATCATCTGCTTCTGACGAGGTAGGCAATTTCTTATTGGCCACAAAATAAGCACCACCATGTGCTCTTCTCTCAGCATTGTCATTACCATTGTTATTTCCGTAATCCTCTTCATCATCTTTGACTACTCCCCAGGGAACAAATTCCTTATTAGACACAAAATATGAATTAACACTTTCCATTCTTTTACCATTACCATTATTATCATCCAATTCGGGATGTAGTCCCTCCTTGGACACTATAGATGTACCAAACTCTTCTCTAACTTCAATAATATCATCATCAACATCATCATCATCATCATCTTTTTCTTGTTCTTCCAGTTCCACTTCTCCCCAAGGACACAATTCATCCTTGGACACTATAGTTGTATCAAATTGTCCTCTTCCTTCAATATCATCATCACCATCTTCCAGCTCTACTTCTCCCCAAGGTGGCAATTTGATAGCAATATAGGCTCTGGCCCAAATTCTGATGTGTTGAATGGGCCTAGCAATGACAACAGAGGAAATATGAGAGAGAGGCCTAGTAGGGAGCACAATATGCCAAATTATCTCCAGGACTACATCACCAAGTAGAAAGATTTCTAGTATTTTCTATTTTGTCAGTATTCACTATATTTGCTGAGCTGTACTTTCTGTTATTGATGCTTTCTGTTATTGATGCTTTCTGTTATTGATGCTTTCTGTTTCCACAATTCACGGGTAGCCAATCATTGGTAACGTGAACATTGTTAAATACCCAAACTTGAAATGAATAGAAAAAAAAAGAAGAATTTTCATCATCTTTCTCTGTTAATTCTAGGAGGCTCCTTGATCCTCGAAATCAAGGCAACTTATACCTATCAATTTGGTGCTTTCATTGCTCCTCTTCCCATGGCCGAACACAACACACGCTCTAAAACCATTGACGATGCAATTCTCCGCCTCACCCAAAATCAGTCCGCCCTCACCACCTCCCAAAATGAACTCAACACCAAGCTCGACTCCATCATTGCTCACCTCTCCCAGACCGACATCATCAACCCTCAAACCCAATCCCCATCCTCACCATCTTCAACTTCCTTCAAACCTCACATGAAGCTCGAGGTTCCCCGATTTGATGGTCATGATGCTACCGGTTGGATCTTCAAGATCACCCAATTCTTTGAGTACCACTCTACACCCGAAGAGGATCGACTCAAAGTGGCTTCCTTTTACATGGACGGCGCCGCCCTCAGCTGGTTCCAGTGGGTTCACAAAAATGGCCTGATTCCGTCTTGGCACAATTTCCTTCAAGCCTTGGAAACTCGTTTTGCTCCTTCTTACTATGAGGATCCTCGTGGCCTTCTGTTCAAGCTCACACAAAGCGGTACGGTTAATGATTACCTTACTGAATTTGAACGATTGGCTAGTAGAGTTGTGGGTCTCCCCCCTTCATTTTTGTTAAGCTGTTTTATTTCGGGTCTTTCTCCTGAGATCAAACGGGAGGTTTTGGCTTTGCAACCACTAACCTTTACACAGGCTGCTGCCTTGGCTAAGTTGCAAGAAGATAAATTTCATGACCTGAGAAAAGGTCCCCGGAATCGCTTTTCGTTTCAGCCCTCCCCGATTTCCACTTCTCTGCCACCGCCTCAGGGGCGCTCTTCCTCCCCTCTGCTACCCACTCCTTCCAAGACCAACTACAAAAAGCTCTCTCATGAGGAAATGTTAGCTCGTCGTGAGAAAGGCTTGTGTTACAACTGCGACGAAAAGTTCCACCCTGGCCACAAATGCAAGGCACGTTTCTTTCTTTTGGTTGCGGAGGAAACAGAGGTTGATAACACTACCCTTTCTGATTCTTTGGCAGCTCCTGACCCGGATCCTCTCCTTGCCCAAGATATACACAATGAGCTCTCTTCAGCCCAAATTAGCTTCAATGCACTTTCAGGTTTAACGGCACCAGAAGCCCTTCGTCTTTTGGGCCTCATTTCAAAGAAGCAAGTAACTATTCTTGTGGATGGCGGCAGCACTCACAACTTCATCCAAGACCGTGTAGCTAAGTTTCTTAACTTACCACTGCAACCCACCCCCACACTAAAGGTGATGGTTGGCAATGGTAGTGTTATTGAATGCCACCAATTTTGTTCGGCTGTTCCAATTTCCATACAGGGCCATATTTTCACTGTTGATCTTCATGTTTTACCCATCAGCGGTGCGGATGTAGTATTGGGCATCCAATGGCTTAAAACCTTGGGCCCAATAGTGACTGACTATTCTCAGTTGACCATGCGTTTCGACAGAGAGGGCCGTACAGTTGAATTAAGTGCAACCTCACCTTCTGGACCTCAACACATTTCCGCCCCTCAACTCAAACGTATTTACGAGACCAACTCTGCAGCAGCTTATTTCCATATCCAGCTTTCACCCACATATTTTCCATCTCAACCATCTACAGTTACCCTTCCTACTCACACACATCCCCACCTCTCCTCTATACTCCACAAATACCAATCACTCTTCATTTCCCCCACCTCTTTACCCCCAACACGCCCAACCGACCATCATATACATCTTTTGCCCCACTCTTCTCCTGTCACGGTGCGCCCTTACCGCTACCCTCATTTTCAAAAGTGCGAGATTGAGAAACAAATTGAGGAACTCCTACACACAGGGCTAATACAACCAAGTCACAGCCCTTTTTCCTCTCCGGTCTTACTTGTTAAAAAAAAGGATGGTAGTTGGAGATTTTGTGTGGACTTTCGAGCCCTAAATTCCATCTCTGTGAAGGATAAATTTCCTTTACCTACTATTGATGAACTTTTGGATGAATTAGGTGGTGCAAAGTGGTTCTCCAAGTTGGATCTTCGCCAGGGATTCCATCAAATCCGAATGCACGAGGCTGATATTCATAAAACTGCTTTCCGCACTCACATGGGCCATTACGAGTTTCGGGTCATGCCTTTCGGCCTTTGCAACGCCCCCTCTACTTTTCAAGCAACTATGAACGAATTGTTAAAGCCATTTCTTCGCAAATTCGTCATCGTTTTCTTCGACGATATCTTGGTTTATAGCACCACCTGGGAGGCCCACTTAGACCATCTGGAGCGCACTTTTCAAACCTTACTTCAGGGTCAATTTTTCCTCAAAGGTTCCAAGTGCCTTTTGGCTCAACAGCAACTTGAATATTTGGGCCACATTGTATCGGCACAAGGGGTGGCCGCTGATCCTTCAAAAATTCAAGCCATGGTACAATGGCCCTCCCCAACAACCTTAAAGGCTTTACGTGGCTTTCTTGGTTTGACAGGATTTTATCGTCGTTTCATCAAGGGATACGCTTCTATCGCTGCTCCATTGACAACTTTATTAAAAAAAGATAGCTTCAACTGGTGCTCTGCTGCCCAATCCGCTTTTGATCAGCTCAAGAAGGCAATGACCGAAGCCCCGGTTCTGGCCCTTCCGAATTTCAAGCTTCCTTTTCAACTTGAGACCGATGCATCGGGTTCTGCTATGGGTGCCGTCCTGATGCAACATGATCATCCTATTGCATTCTTCAGCAAGCCCTTCTGCCCTAGACTACTTCGTTCTTCCACTTATGTCCGTGAATTACATGCCATCACCTCCGCTGTGAAGAAATGGCGCCAATACTTATTAGGCCATCCCTTTGTTATTCTCACGGACCACCGTAGTCTTAAGGAGCTAATGTCCCAATTGATTCAGACTCCTGAGCAGCAAGTTTATCTTTCCAAGTTGTTGGGTTACGACTATACCATACAGTATAGAGCAGGAAAACATAATGTGGTTGCGGATGCCCTTTCTCGCCCCACTGATACTGTGCAGAGTCACTTTTTCATCCTTTCTATGCCTCGCTTCATTTTCTTGGATAGATTACGCCAATCTCTTCAAGACAGCCCTGACTTTGTTTCACTGTTGGCTAAGGTGCGACGCGACCCTGCTTCTTTCCCTCTTTACAGTATTCATAATGATCTTCTCTTGTATGATGGCAAGATATGGTTAAATCACGACAATCCTTTTATCCCTCTTCTTTTGGAAGAATACCACACTACACCCTTGGGGGGTCATATGGGCCTATCCAAAACTATGGCACGTATTCAGGGCAACTTCTTTTGGAAAGGTATGCGTTCAATTGTTCATACTTTCGTCTCTCAGTGTTCCACCTGTCAGCAGACCAAATATGAAACTCAGAAACCAGCTGGTTTATTACAGCCCCTACCACTTCCACATGACACTTGGGAGGATCTTTCTTTAGATTTCATCACTGGATTACCTCCTTCCTTGGGCCATTCTGTAATTCTTGTGGTTGTTGATCGGTTCTCTAAAGGTGCTCATTTTGGTACTCTCCCCACTCATTTCACTGCATTTAAAGTTGCCCAACTCTTCATGGACATGGTTTGCAAGCACCATGGCATCCCACGTAGTCTGGTTTCGGACCGTGATCCGATTTTTATTAGCAGATTCTGGCGTGAATTGTTTCGTTTATGTGGTACAAAGTTGCGTATGAGTACATCGTACCATCCCGAAACTGATGGGCAGACTGAAGTTCTCAATCGCATTTTGGAACAGTATCTCCGCTCTTTTGTGCACGACCATCCTTCCCACTGGGGCAAATACATTTCCCTTGCTGAATGGTCTTATAATACTTCAATCCACTCTGCTACTGGGACCTCTCCTTTCCATATTACCTTTGGCAAACCTCCTCCCTCTATTCCTTTTTATTTAACAGGATCCTCTTCGGTGGAGGCAGTTGATTCCTTACTTACATCTCGCCAAGTTCTTCTTGATCAGTTGCGTGCGAAGCTCGAGAAAGCACAACTGACCATGAAAGCAATAGCAGATCGTCAACGCAGAGATATCTCTTTCCAAGTCGACGATTGGGTTTATGTTCGTTTACGACCATATCGTCAACGATCTCTTCATTCCCCTACCACCCCGAAGTTAACCAAGCGCTACTACGGTCCCTTCCGCATCACTGCTCGCATCGGCCCTGTCGCCTATCAACTCGATCTTCCTCCGAGTTCAAAAATTCACCCTGTGTTTCACTGCTCTCTTTTAAAGCTGCACAAGGGCCCCCTTCCAACTACCCCTACCAGTTTGCCTCCTCTGGCACTAGATAACAAGCCTATTATCGAGCCACTTGCAATTATGGGCACCAAAATGGACTCTTCTACCTCACCACCTACTAAGCTTGTTTTAGTCCAATGGAAGGGACTTGCACCTGAGGATACAACTTGGGAGCCCTGGACGGATCTCATTTCTGATTATCACCTTGAGGACAAGGTGCCTTTTGCAGTGGTGGGTATTGATAGCAATATAGGCTCTGGCCCAAATTCTGATGTGTTGAATGGGCCTAGCAATGACAACAGAGGAAATATGAGAGAGAGGCCTAGTAGGGAGCACAATATGCCAAATTATCTCCAGGACTACATCACCAAGTAGAAAGATTTCTAGTATTTTCTATTTTGTCAGTATTCACTATATTTGCTGAGCTGTACTTTCTGTTATTGATGCTTTCTGTTATTGATGCTTTCTGTTATTGATGCTTTCTGTTTCCACAATTCACGGGTAGCCAATCATTGGTAACGTGAACATTGTTAAATACCCAAACTTGAAATGAATAGAAAAAAAAAGAAGAATTTTCATCATCTTTCTCTGTTAATTCTAGGAGGCTCCTTGATCCTCGAAATCAAGGCAACTTATACCTATCACAATTCCTTCTTGGACAAAAAAGAATTGGCATCAACTATTTCTCTCCTCTCATAAACAATATCAGCAACACGTTCTTCTTCTTGCTCCCACAAACCAGAGTCAACAACAGCATGAACCAAGTCCCTAGGCTTTGGAGGGGATTCATGAAACCCTGCTGACCCATTTGAGTATTTGGGTTGTGACAAGAAAACAATGCCAAGGTATCTATCACGCGTTTTCACATAAGCTTTGGTACGAATAGGAGCACTGAGAAAGGGAGAATAAGAAAGCTTGAGAAGATAAGTGTGAAACTGAAACGGGAAACTCAACAAAAGGGGCGTATCCATATACCGCTATGGAGGAACCACCGAGAATAAAACAACAAAGCATGACCCACTGCATGAAACGCTAAGAATCTAGAAAAAAAATGGAAACTTCCAGAAATTGAGAAAGAAAAAAAGCACCAGCAGCTATGTCTCTCGCAGAATCAAGAAGAAGCTTTGGATAGAGGCTTGGTTTAAGATGAATCCTTTTCATGTGAGCCGTTGATGTTTGAGAGATTAGATGAACGGCAAGAACTCACGCAATTAGCCTTGATAATGTGATGTTGGATGAAGATAATACTGAGATATTTTTTTTATTATTATTATTTTAAGATATGTTCTTCCACATTTTTACCCACAATTGATAAAATATTAAAAGTTATAAAAAAATATGAAACTCGAATTTTATTTAATTATTTTCTCTCTTAAGTTTGTAAGTTTAAATAAATTTTAACTATTACAAAAAAAAAATGCGTTTAGAAGGATGTTCTCGACATTTTCAAAATGTTATTCATAATTAAATTTCAATCACAGTGGTTTCATTATAAGTAACAATGAAACATAAAAAAGAAATTGTAAGTTTCTTGTTTATGTAAGAAAATGTTTAGAAGTTTCTTCAACTGCATAACTATAAATGTTACTTAGAAACTTAGAACTTTAAAAAAGTAATTTTAAGGATATATAAACAATAGAGTAATATATTTTAAAGAACATATAAAAGGTAAAAGTTATTTTTTATTAGAATTAATAAAATAGTCTTTTTATGTAAAGCAAAAGTGATTTTTCATGAAAAAGAAAAAACTGAAACAAAACGAATACTTAATTTTGCTGACAAGCAATAACTTACGAAATTCATTTACATTTAAGCATATGAACGCTGTTTTTACTATTGAACCAAAATCTGTTACATAATGGACATTAATTAGTGATATTCAAAGCATAATTCTTCGCAGTTTAAATTCCAATTTTCACCAAATATAGAACCAAAACAACTCATTCTTACTGAGTCTAATTTCTCCAAAACATGTCTCATGTCAGATGCACCACACCATATGAATCCAAATCCAACTTTGATGAGGTTCGGTGGGTGATTCAAATACGTGATACTCTTAATGAAGTGCTTGAAGATGATGATCAATTCCCTGTGTCCATCTTCAATGTGCCTAAGACCCTTATGGTTACTGATCCTGATTCTTATATCCCTCAGCAAGTTTCCATAGGGCCTTATCATTGTTGGCGTCAAGAACTGTATGAGATGGAGAGATAATGAAGACAGCGAAGAATCATTCTTGAACTATGCCAAGAAATTTCTCTGTGAGGTTTGGAGCTTTCTTTCCAAATTGGCCACAACTTTAGTAAACTTAATTAAGAAATTCCCAAACTGTAGAACCATCAAAGTTATCACTTGGTTGCCTTGGACTATAATTTCTAACCTTCCTGGAGTAGGACTTATAAAGCAACCTGTTGAATACTTATTTTTCTCCGAAGAAAAAGAAGCAAGAACTGCAGAAAATGGGAATTTAAGCTCAGATAATGACAGCAACAAACCACCCTTGATGGAGGAAATTGCTATTCCTTCCGTCACGGAACTCTCAAAGGCTGGGGTTTGTTTCATGGCCACCAATGGAGACATATCAACCATAGGATTTGATGTAGAAACAGTAACACTGTATCTTCCAACAATTGGTTTAGACGTAAACAGTGAAGTGATACTGAGAAACTTAGTTGCTTATGAAGCATCAACTGCATCAGGGTCACTGGTTTTCACCCGTTACACAGAATTGATGAATGGGATTATAGACTATGAGGAAGATGCGAAGATTCTTAGAGAAAAAGGGGTTATTTTGAACCATTTGAAGAGTGATGAAGAGGTGGCTACCCTGTGGAATGGGATGACCAAGTCCATTAAATTGACAAGGGTGCCATTCCTGGATAAAGTCATTGAAGATGTTAACCGGCATTATAATGGTAGAATGTGTATCAAAGTTTTGAAATTCATGAAGCATTATGTATTTGCTTCATGGCAATTTCTAATATTCCTTGCTGCCATCTTTCTCTTACTCTTGATGTCCTTACAAGTATTCTGCTCTTTCTATAAATGCAATCGCAGAAACCGTGTCACTGAGACTAAATGAATCACTTAAGGAAATTCTATTTTCCTTGCTCAATATTTTAATGTCTTCTACCTTTTACAGAAACAGCAGGAAAATTTTTAGCATTGTCAAATTAAGTCATATCAGTGGTTTATACTTAATTGAATGAGAAGCACATAGATAAATTCCTTGCTGGAATCCTTTTTGGTTAAAAGTTAGCACAAATATACCTTTTTATGTACGAATTTCCCCCAGTCTATCCATTTTTCGTACAACCTCTACAATTGTCAAGTACAACCTTAACCTTTAATTAAGGCATAACCATCCAATTAGTTCTTTGATAACATTATTACCATGTAATACAAAAATATACTCAGGAATCTTGAAATGTTCTTCCACTCTGGTATTCTCTTCTGGCTTTTTGCAAACAGAATTTGAAATATTTATAAACATATTCAAATAAAAATACAAATGTTGAGCAAATGAGTTCCTAGCAACATTTCCCAGAGATAGTCACCATCAAGTAAGTTACCACTATTTAATTTGAAAAATTTGATTTCAGGGACAATGAGTATACTAAGTAATTCTCAAATCTACAACTCAATTTCTTGAACAATAGAAAAAGAGAAGAGGGACAGGAATATAAATGGAAGCTGTAGTTTTCTCTCGTCCAATTCTTGAAATGTATACCATTTCTTTAACTAATTCATTCCTTTTCACCCAATATAATACATACAAATGCCAAAGAAGGTTTTCTATTATTACATTTGAGGAAGAACAAATCAGGGAAAGGGATAGAGAGTATTGTTCGAAAAAACTTTCAACTGCTACAACAAATGGCAAATTACAGAGGAGGTTGGACGCATGTTGCAGACTGCAACACTTCTGAAGCACTTTTGTACACGGGGTAGCTTCTCTGTTTATTCAAATCAACCCATCGGATCCTCTCAGAAAACCCAGATTTTATAATTGACAAATCAACCCATTCGCGTGAAGTTTGGTTCTGCTTGATCAAGGCATAGGCATCACTATATATAGCCACCACGTTAGAGAAGACAGCCAAAACTTTCATAACAATACATAAAATCTTGTCTGATCTAGTTGCAATGTTGTAGCGGTCCCTGCACAGTTAAAATGATGGTTGGAAATACATTAAATAGGCATCACCAAAAGCATAAATACATTATCCTCCCAAATTCCCATCATTTTTTCCCAATTATTTTGTCATGTTTTAACAAATCCACATAATTTCCTTGTATGGTACTGTACATTCCCCAACTAAGGCCTTGTTTGAATAAACTTCTCTGTAAGTATTTTTCAGACAAGAAAATAGGAAGGTAAAATGAATTGAGTTTTTCCCATTAGTTAAAATCAACTTACACATTTAACCTTTTTTGAAGTCCTCTCATATCACTTCTCCAAAAGTTGATTTTAACTTATGAGAGAAGTATAAGTCACTTACTTTACCTTCTCATAAAAACAAGGCTTAAGTGCATTTTGAGTTTGCTGTGTCAGGGATTCAACAATAATCAAAATCCTGGAAGTATTAAAAAGTAACCAACTTACTTAAGAGTGATGGCAGCTGGAAAAATGAATCCTATACAGACTGCGACAGTTGCTCCGGTAAATTGGAAAGCATCCCAAATGCTGGGTATGAAATTTGCTCCCAGAAAGATGACACCAATAAGGGAAATAGTCAGAGATGCAAATCTGATGTTATCAAGAACCATGCAAATCTGATGTTATCAAGAACCAGAGGTTTTGTGAAGGAAAGAGGAGACCATCTATATTGAGCCGCAATGGATAGAAAACAACTGGGAATACAAGCATCAGGTGTGCTGCGTAGCTTAATCGAACATCATCGTTGAGCACAGAACCAAAAGGGATTCCAAGATTGGTATCGAAATTGGCCAACACATCATCAAGAGTTCCTTCTCCAAATAGGAGGAAACCAAAGAAACTTATCATTACATACAGAGAAGAGCATAGAACGAGGGCAGTTTGCACAACCGCTCGCATCTGTGATGAGTCCTCAAGCTCATTGTCTATGCTGTGAACTGCAAAAGAAAAGGTGCACAAATATCAGAACTAATGCAGCCATCTGACTTTCAAACAAATAAAAAACTAGCATATAAAAACATCAAAAGGAACTAAACAAGTACAGCGAGGGAAAAATTAAACTTAGCACAAAGGTTTGGAAACTAGCATACCATTGTAGTGGCAGATATAGGCAGTCACAAACACAGGAACTACAGTGAATAGTTTAAAGAATGATGCCACATCTGTAGTGACTGGGAAGAGTCCGGGCATCGCAATGCCTCCACTTATTATCTTGACAACTGCAATTCCCACAGCAATGACTAGAAAAACAACTGCTAGTGCAACTGAAAGGGCAGATGTGAATCTCAATGAATCTGCAACCACAGAGTAGGCAGTAAATCCTCCAGTATTCATTTTAAAAGATGAAGCAAATAGATCAACACAAGACCAAACTCTTCACATGAATTGAACATTAAAAAGTTACTGCTCAAGGAATTCAATCTGTTCCATCCAAAATGCAAGAATTCTAATAGAATATAAGGCAACAAACAACATAAATGCTCCCAAAATTCTCTTATTTCCTACAATAAAATAGATATTTTCAAAACATAACAAACGCTCTAGTTTTAGACTTGCTGCATGTCAATAATTCTCGACGTAAATGGCAAAAGTTTTACCCACCCGAGCAAAGTTTCACTTTGATTATACAAATTTATATAGCCAGAGTATCAGTACAAAAAGTTTCCTCCACTTAAGAGAGTACCGTGTTATCCCACCAGTCTCGTACTCATTCGATGGTTGCATGAATCTGTTCATAATGATCCAATGGTATGAGAATGTATATCTGGTTTATTAATCAAGTGAAGAACATCTGAGGACTCTAATTACATGTTATTTCTTTAGATATAGAGTATCACAAGCTCAGAACTATGAATGAATGACGAATATATGTTTGAGGGGGTCAGATTGCTAGATAAACCCACCAAACTATTGATGCTCTTTAAGAGGCCCCCGTTAACCATTGTAAGCATCATTTGAAATGCTTCCTACATTATTATCTCATACTACAAATGGTAGCTTTGGGCCCCTCATAAGGATCCTGTTCTTCCACCTCCTCATCAAGTAAGAACTCAATATCTGGAACATAACCAGCCCACTTCATCTCGTCAAAAAGCAAATGAATTTGCTCATATATCACTTCAGATCTTGGATGTGCTTTGTCTCCAACAAGAAATGTGTGTACCTCATCTCTTATTTCAATCCAGCTACAGCCCGGCTCCTTCTTTAACTTGCAGTTCTTCATTACACTTCTTATTTTTGCAACTTCACTCCACATCCCTGCGTTAGCATATACATTAGGTAAAAGAACATACGCTGAAGAATCTTGAGGGTCTAACTGCAATAAATAATTTGCTGCTTTTTCTGCAACTTCTATATTCCCTTGCATCTTGCAATTACTGAGCAAAGTTCTCCATATTACATCATCAGCCTCAAAAGGCATGCTTTCAATAAGTTTTAAAGCTTCATTTACTTGGCCAGACCTCCCTAATAGATCTACCATACACGAATGGTGCTCCATATGGGGATCTAAACCATAGTGACTTAGCATTTCCTGAAAGTAGTGTAACCCTCTGTCCACATAACCCATATGTGCACAAGCTCTGAGGACTGAAATAAAAACTGTATGATTTGGTTTCACATTCAAAAGCTGCATCTCCTCGAATAATTTAATGGCTTCTTCTCCAAGACCATGGCATGCATATGCACAGATCATGGCACTCCAAGTGACAAAATCCCGCTTTGGTGCTTTCTCAAACATTAGCCTGGAATCCCGCATATTTCCACACTTTGAATACATATCTACAAGTGTGCTGGCAATATACACATCTGAATGCAACTGTAACTTTAAAATCTGAGCATGAATCTGTTTTCCAAGTTCTACGGTGGCCATATTAGCACAGATATCAAGAACTGTAGCATATGTAAAGTTGTCGGGTATTACACCCTTTTCCAGCATCTGAGAAAAATATATCTGAGCATTTTCACTTTGCTTTTGTGATGAGAATCCTGAGATGATCGAATTCCAGGAAACAGTTGTCTGCTCTTCCAGTCTGTCGTGGATCTTTTCTGCCTCCGTTAGCATTCCACACTTGCTATACATATCAACAAGAGCACTGCCAACAAAACAGTCTAACCCCATACCAGACTTAATAATTCTTCCATGGATCTCCATACCATTGTTTAAAGCTTGCTGACCAGCACATGCCTTTACAACACTACCGTAAGTAAAATCATCAGGTTCCATTGCTGATCGCTGCATTGAAACAAAGAGTGAAAGTGTTTTCTCTATTTCTTTATTTTGCTCATGAGCCGCAATGATTGCATTCCAAGACACAGCATCCCTTCTCTCCATGTCGTCAAATATTAAACAAGCTTCCATCAGAGCTCCACACTTGCCATACATGTCTAAAATTGTATTCGCAACACAAATATTAATCTCTAAACCACATTTGACCGCTAATCCATGTAGCTGGATTCCCTCCAAATGGCCTTTGATCACTGAACAAGCAGTCAAAGCACCAGACAAACTAATGTCGTCAAAGCCTAAGTAAGTCCTCCGTAAAAATTGAAAAATCTCTAAAGCCTTAAAACCTTGTTCTTTCCGAGCATATCCAACAATAATGGCATTATAAGATTGCCGAGGAGGATTAGGCAACATGTTAAATACCTTCCAGGCATCAGACATTCTGCCACATTTTGCGTACATGTCCAATGTGGCAGTTCCAACTATACAGTCATATCCAAAATCAGTCTTTAGAGCGTGACCATGCATCTGTGTACCCAATTTCAATGCAGATAATCCCGCACATGATCTGAATACACTAGCATAGGTTGATTGACTCACCCCATACCTACTTTCAGCAAATCCTTAAACAGTTTTAGTCCCTCAATAAACCGCTCGTTCTGAACATGGCCCGCAATTACAGCATTCCAACATACCAAATTTCTCACTGCCATTTCACGGAAAACCTTAAAAGCATCATCCAGTTTCTTAAATTTTGAGTACATATCTACTAGAGCACTACCTGTCACCACATCTTTCACAAAACCCATCTGAATTGCAAGGCAGTGCACCTGAAGCCCTAAACCATAGTCTTCAATACCTAAACAAGCTTTTAAAACAACAACAAATGCAGCATAGTCATGTGTGATTTTCAGTGATCTCATCTTGACAAATATTTCAATTGACTTTCGATTAGCACCATTATGTAAATAACAAGAGAGCAAAGAATTCCACGAAACCACATCTCTTTCAGGCATTGTGTCAAACAAAGACTGTGCAAACCCCATGTTCCCTACTCCAGCATATCCAAATATCATAGTATTCCAAGAGATTACGTCCCTTTCAGGCATTCTGTCAAACACATTGAATGCATATCCCACATTGGAACCTTTACAATAGAATTGAATTAAGCAGTTGGCAACATAGATGTTGGGCACAAAACCAATTACAATCATCTGGGCATGGGCTTGCTTGCCAGGATTTAGAGCTTTTAAGATTGGAACATTTCTGGAAAATATGGGAAAATGTTAATTTCTTGACGGGGTTCATTTGGGTTGAGGAAAGAGTACAAAATGCATATGGTGGCAGGGTTTAGATGGTGGCAGGGTTTAGACGAGTGTAAACTTTATTTTATATTTTTGTTCATGGGGTTGAGGTCAACTTATCTTCTTGATACGCTATTCAAACTTTAAGCACGGGTCAAGATCATTCATTTACTTTATGCTCACCACACTTTGATCAAGTTTGGGAGTTATATGTAGAAAACATTTTGACGTCAAAGTCAATAAAATCCTAATAGTACCACCAATGAATGCGTAATAAATGTAAATAACTTACTACAATACTTCAAATTAGTACTGAGATAATTATGGTCCAACTGATAATGATGTTGCTTAGATTTAATATAATTGTTTTCATCCTTAATCATTGTTTAATACGACCACTCAAATAGGCGACCGGTTCTTTTAGAGTTCTAGGTTACCAAAACTGTTTGATCGGACAATTATACTATAATTTTATAAACTAATTTTGTAAAGTTATATTAGACATAAAGTTTATTTCTTAACATAGTTAATTTTTACTTAAGAAACATAATATTGTAGTTCAATTGGTTTAGCATTGACAAAGTGAGGAAAACAATGAATGGTACAAGTACGAAGCAGTGTACAATTACCAACAATGAAACAGGTTTGTGAAAGACATAGTGATAAGTCTGCCAATGTATATACAATATAGTACAAGACACTTTTATGCTCATTCACAGAGGTTAGGGAAAAGAAAGAGAAATACTTGAATGGAGAAAAAGAGAAGGAGAGAGAGAGAGAGTGAGGAACAATGAAGAGACAAGAAAAGAAAGATGAGTCTAAATCTGTCTAATGATATTGTTGACGGATCAGTCCACTTAATCAAATTCACACGGGAAGTGCAGGGAGAAAGCGTTTTTCTAAACTGGAAATTTGGTTTCTGTTCTCAATTTATTTTAAGATTTTGTTTAGTGGAAGATGCAAAGGAAGGCCATTCTTATTCATTAATTTCTACTATACACGTGCATTATCATTTTTTCCACTCAGTTGGGTGGTTAAGTCCAAACTCATCTCTCTTTTTCCCTCAACGAGTAAAATTGTTTTCGTTTTATGGAAAATGATGTAACCAAACTCAAGAAACTACACGAACGCTTTCACTATGTCAATTATCATATTTTCTCAGAAAGGAAATGGATTTCATGCCATTGGTAACAACAGCTTGGAAGAGAAAGAAGAAGATACAATCACTATGGTCTTTTTTTTATTTCATTGATGCTGATAACGCAATCACTTTATTAAAAGCAATTGAAAAACTTTAAGGTGTTATTATCATTTCCTTACTAAACAGAAATTAGCACAGGTTGGAACTATTGCCTCTTTGTGATTGAAAATTGATCAACTTGTCAACACCTCTAAAAGGATTTTTACTCTTTGCCCTCTCTCTTTGGGCTATAAATTGTTTTCACTTTAGAAAAGTTCATGCATGTTATATACTCGTTGAAAGTATATAAGTGGATATAAACCTCAACTCACAATCTTTCACAAACCAGTTTTATAGGTTGAATTAGACTTAAAATCCACTTTTTAACATGGTATTAGGATCAGCACACATGATAGTTGCATAAGCTTACCCTCGCACACTCTTTCAGTAAGTTATTAGATAATATCGTGGTCCCTAAAGCAGCCTTTTTTGTAAAATGGTATACAACTAAATAGTAAACAACATCTAATAATACTTAACGATGTGAATACAATCAAAGACATCCTCAAAGGTTTTTCATCTTTTTATCTTAATATGAACATATGGCGTGAGGAATATTTTTCCAATGATTGTAGCTCTCCAACTAGAGGAATATCATTTAATTGTGAACATTTATGGATCATCAATGAGGTGAAAGCCCTCACGTTCGACAAAGAACGAGGCAAACATTGTTTTCACAAGATAACTCATACCGACCGCACACTTTTGGGTCTCCTTTCACTCGGAATGGATAAGATATGTTGGTGATTTTGCCACAGGAAGAAGGGGAGCAACCATCTCCTCCATCAATTCGGTGGAGTAGAACCACCAACACTATCAATGCTCTCTTTCTCCACATCGTCACGCCTAATCTCTTTTCTCTTTCAACAATTCTACAGGCTCATATTTAAAGGCTGGTTTCACAAAGTTTAAGTTAAATAATAAAAATATTGTAATAGCTAAATAAATATTCAATATTTAAAATATGGAATTGGTCAACCATGAAGAGATGCTCAGAGTGTGTATATCCATAGGGAGAAGAAATACTCATCTCTCTCTAAATATATTTTATGTAATTATAATTTTAAATTTTAAATTCTCTCTCTAAATATGTTTTATGTAAATATAATTTTAAATTTTAAAAAATAATTTTTTTGAGAAAAAGTTTAGTACTTTTACCTATTTTTAAAAATTAAATATATTTTTTAATTGGACAATTAATTTTATTCAAGCGAATTAATTAATCAAATTTATATTTATTTACTTTCAGATCAAGTTTCTTTTTTATAATTTTTATTATGTATAATTTTTATGTTTTACGTAATAAATCATTGGTTATTTTTGAATAATTTTCTTTTAATTTGAACTACATAACAAATAAAAAGGGTAACGCTAATAAATAAGAAAATTAATGTAATAATTAAAATAAATATTTAATATCTTAATAGAGATATTTAATCAACCATGAATAGATGCTCATAATGTGATACAAGAGGGAGGAGAGGGATTTTTATTTCTCTTAAATTGAAAATAGTAATGATAAACAAAAGAGTATAAGAATAAAAAAATTAAAATATAATATATGATATGAATAAAATTAAATAAGTTATAAAATACAAGCTAGTCGAATTAACTTATAGATTATAAGTTGGAGATTCATAAAATAAAGTTTTTTTTATGTATTTTATTAAATATTTTTATATCATCAAACTAATTTATAAGCTAAATTTTTTTTAACCCAACAAGATAAATTATTAATTAATTTATTGATTTTACCAAAGACATATATGAAAAAAGTAAGAAGGTATAATGTGATAAAAATAAATATTAATTTTAACAAATTTATTTATTCTATTTTAGCATACATGTATTTAAGTAAGTTAAAATTACTATTTTTTTTAAAAAAAGTTATTAAGGTATTTAAGTACGTTATAATTAGACTTAATACCTATTTTAGTTTTTATATTCGTCATTTTTATTTAAAGTGTTCTATAAGTTTTCTTGACGTTTAATGTGATTTTTTCTTTATAAATTTTGTTTAATTTAATCTTTTTTATTGATCGCGTTTAAATAGTTGACGAAACAATGTGAAAGCAAGTAGTGAGGTGACACTATGTGAGATATATTTGAAATCAAAGCTTCCATCATTTTAATATTTAGTATATATTTCAGACATATGTATAACTTGCTTAATGAAGAAATAAAAATGAATAAAAAAAATACAATTTCATATACCAAGTTCACTATTTCCTCTTCTTTTTCCTCACCCTGTTATCGACAATAGTGTCCCTACTCACTTTACTTTTTCGGGTCAACAACACGAGCACATTTATCCTAACCAGACAGCAAGAACATCATCAATCAGTTTGATTTTTAGTCTATTTGATTGGATCTGTGGAGTAAGCCAAGAAAAAGAGGAAGAAGAAATTGAAATACCTGAATGGTTTTGCCAACATTTACAGGGGTAGCTTCTGAATCCTGATTTTGTACTAATGGACTTCATCTTTCCTATAAAAGATGTTATTTGAAAACGCAGACTTTGACTCATGAGAAATCATAAGTCTTTTTTTATCTTTTGTATATGGTTTCTGCAACTGGTTGTTAAAGTAAAAAATATAAATTAAAATTGTTATCATAAAATCGTATCTAACATCCTTTACCAAGATGTTCCACATCACTTCGCCAATAGGATCCAACAACGTGATGGGTTTATTTTATTTCATATAGGTGCTTTATTACAGTGCAGTTATGAGAGAAAAGAAAATTTAAAATGGAGGGGAAAACAATTTTAATTTAGACAACAAACATAAAAAATCAAATTTAAATTAAGAGATTATAACAATATTTAACCATGATGTATAGTAGGTAATATGTATGATAGTTATGTAGAATCAAAATTAGTTTTGAATGTTGATATTTAAAAGCAAATTTAACCTGGTTATTACTTGTGGGGGAAGAGATAAGGCCTATTTTGCAAAAACTATCATATAAGTTTTTTTTTTTTTGTTAGAGTCAAATTGTACTAACTCATAAGTTAAATATATGCTAATATATTTATGACTGGCACCTAATTAAGGGACTTTATTTTTCCTTTAAAAAAACTGTTTAAAAGCGCAGACTTTGACTCGTGAGAAATCAGACGTTTTTATCTTTTCTATGTGGTTTCTGCAACTGATTATGAAGAGGCACTCGGCTTGGTTTGTTAAAAGTAACAGGGAAGAATTAAACATGATGGCAAGTGTGTTGCTCCTCCAACGTCATTCTCTATTGATGAAGTTATCGCTAATACTTATTCTTATCAGAAGTGGCAGCGCTCATAACCAGTGCCATGGAGAAAACTTGTCTTGTGGGCCGAACCAACCCCTTATCAGATTTCCCTTCCAACTCGTGAATGAGACGAAGGAGCCATGCAGTTATCCCCGTCTTTGTCTTTCTTGTACTGAAAAAAAGGAGACCATGCTTCTGCTTCCTACGATTAAACTCCAAGTCATTGACATAAATTACCAAAGAAAAGGAATTTTCTTAACTGACCCGGAAAACTGCTTTTCCAACAAGTTTATGCAAATCATCAATTTTGTTCAGAGTTACCAATTTGAATCACTATATGATGAACCACACAGTAACTTGAGCTTCTTCAACTGTACTTCAGCTGGACATCGACACCCCCAGAAAGACTCATATACCCGAGATTTGGTGTCCTGTCCGATTATCATTCCTCGTTCTTTTGATAGTGTCCTGTACCAAGATTTGGTTTCCTGTACCAAGATGTTCGACATCCATTCGCCAATCGGTTTCGCCGACGGGTATCCCTTGTATTGGAGATGGTTCAAACCAAATTGTTCTGAGTGCGAAGCTAAAGGCAAGAGATGTAAATGGAAGACCAACAACGACACAGAAGGAGACATCGAATGTTTTGAATGCACACGAAAAAGAATTCACGTTCCTAAATCTCTTATTTTTGCTACTACAGGTCATATAAGAGACTCTTACACTTTCGCTTTCTAATATTGTTTTGTTCCTTTTTTCCTAGAAATTTGAATGCCAACAAGTGAATGGCCTTACAAAGATTTGAAAAAAAAAAGACTAAAACAAAGAAATAAATCTTTATTTTCTATTTTCTTAATGAAGTCTCCAACTGCTATTGTAGGTTCGATCTTTTTGGGGCTGGTGGTCACTGCTGTCTTTAAGAGCATTGTCTATTTTAGGGAAAAACAAGAAGATCAAGCAAGAGTGGACAAGTTTTTAGAGGACTACAGGGCAGAAAAGCCTGCAAGATTCACCTACGCTGACCTTAAAAGAATCACCAATGGCTTTAAGGAAATGTTAGGAGAAGGAGCTCATGGGGCTGTGTTCAGAGGAAAACTTTCCAGTGAGATACCCGTGGCTGTGAAGATCCTCAACAATACAGAGGGAGAAGGGAACGAGTTCATCAATGAAGTGGGAATTATGGGCAAAATCCATCACATCAACGTGGTGCGTTTGCTTGGCTTCTGTGCAGAAGGACTCCATCGTGCTCTTGTCTACAATTTCTTTCCAAACGGTTCCTTACAAAGCTTCATTTTTCCTCCAGAAGACGAGGACCATTTCCTTGGCTGGGAGAAGCTTCAACACATTGCTCTTGGTATAGCTAAAGGGATTGAGTATCTTCATCAAGGTTGCAATCATCCCATTATTCACTTTGACATCAATCCTCACAACGTGTTACTTGATGACAACTTCACTCCAAAAATATCTGATTTTGGCTTGGCCAAATTGTGTTCCAAGAATCCCAGTTTGGTGTCCATGACAGCTGCTAGGGGAACCTTGGGATACATTGCACCTGAAGTCTTCTCTAGAAACTTTGGAAACGTGTCTTACAAGTCTGATATTTACAGTTATGGAATGTTGTTGTTAGAAATGGTTGGTGGGAGGAAGAATGTGGACATGTCTTCTCCAGAAGATTTCCATGTTCTGTACCCTGATTGGATCCATAACCTGGTTGATGGAGATGTGCATATCCATGTTGAGGATGAAGATGATTTTAAGATTGCAAAGAAACTGGCAATTATTGGGCTTTGGTGCATTCAGTGGCAGCCAGGGAACCGTCCATCCATAAAATCTGTGATACACATGCTAGAAACTCAAGAGGAAAACCAGATTGCCGTGCCTCCTAATCCATTTCACTCGGCAACTTCCACTACAGTTAAGGGACCCATTTCGACAAGACGACCTTTGCATTTGGAAGTGATTGAAGAATGATTTACACCGGAAAATATAATCTTTCAATTTGTACAAAATTTATATCAGATGAAAGTTTATGAGACATTGAAGCAAACAAGTTATATAACAAAATTTGTAAAATTGAACTCCAGAGCTTGTTTGTAACTTTACTAGGGGTTGCCATGATCTTTCCATTAGTGTTGGTACTTTTAGAGATTCAACTAGTGACTTTGTTGGTGCTTTTAATATTTTTAATGTTGTTGACGCTCTCACAACAATGATCCGTATTTAACTTTCCCGTTTGAATGATGTAATTCATTATGGTTGGAATGCTACTCGCCTAGTGTTAATATGCCAACGTAGTTGGGAACAACATTCATAGTGATGCAAAACATGTTTTTGTATATAAAAAAAATAAAGAACAGTTTGAGAAAAATTTAAGTACTTAATGAAAGAAAATAAATACACAGAACTAAGTATGTAATTGTAACGGAATAGTACTTGAAAAATTTGAACTAAAAATGAAGTTTCTGACGAGAGACAACAAAATAAACTTCACTAGCCACACCCATCAACGTTACAAGTCTTTATGTGTTTCGTGGAGCAAACTTATCGTATTTCTTGGAACAAACTTTTGTTATTGTCAAATGTCCTAATTAGCCTTTGGCTTGACTTTTGTGTGTTATTACGCGTAGAAGATAAAAGACAACGTGAATATGAGGAATTTAACTGACTATAGCCAAGCTTCCATTACACAGTAGGACGTTTGTGGCTGTGAATTTCGTCGAATTTGTATGAGTGTGACTCTAACTGAATTATTGCTTGGGGGAGTCAATTGCTGGAACTTAATATCCACGCACCTTGACATTGATAGAATTAAATGTATGCTAATATATTTATTACACCGACCTAATTAAGGGACTTCATTTTTTCTATAAAAGATATTTTTTGAAAACGCAGACTTTGACTCATGGGAAATCATAAGTCTTTTTTATCTTTTCTATATGGTTTCTGCAACTGGTAGTTAAAGTAAAAAAATATAAATTAAAATTGTTAGCATAATATATAGAAAAATATAGACGAACACTAGTAATTTTGCATATACCCGTGTGACACCATGACGTCAATTTTAAATTTAATAACTGAATTAAAATTTGTTGAACACGCACTTTCACATTACAAGAAAATTACTTAATAACAATTTTGAGAACAAAAATAAGTATTTATTATATTGATTAAATTAACATTATTTCATAATCTAAAAATGATGGTATCTAAAACAATATTATTATTAAGAAAATTTTATAATTAGTTTATAATTCAAATTGTATATTAGTCGCTACAAAAGTTTTATTAGTTTCTAAATTAGTCTTTTTTTAATATTAGAGACTAATAAGCTAATAATATAAGTAGTTAAAATATTGGTAATTATCAACTAATCATCAATAAAATTCGTCACTTATATCATGTTTGAGTACATCTCAATTACTCGTGTTTAGATGTATTTGGTCTTCATAGATGTATATGGTGGCTTGACTGATTACATATCAGTCAACTAGGACCATCTTCTGAAGAGTGTTGATGAAGTTGACTTGTCTTAAGACCATGATTAATGTATGATTAGCAGACAAGTTAACCAAAGGATAATCAAGATAATTTAGCTACATAGACCAGACTCATCAAGGTAAAAAGTCAATAAAAAATAATATAAATAACACAGTACACAAGGTACATGGTTTACATTCATTAATTATTACATTTACTATCATTTCACGCACTTGGCTAATTTGAGCATCACAATATTTTCTACAAGGACAACTCCCATTCAGAATGGAGAAGATGAGTACCCTTGGAGAGGATGAGTACCTTGGAGAGGACAAGTACCCTTGGAGAGGATGAGTACCCTTGGAGAAGACGAGTACCCTTGGAGAAGACGAGTACCTTACATTTACTCTATTTCAAAGGTAATTTCATGAAGGGGAGACACCTCTATATATAGGCTATCATATCTTAAAATGGGCAAAAACTTTAACCTAAAAGAGGCACCTTGGTTAGCTTGGAGAGCAAGGAGAAATCCCCTCCAATAGGAGGGAGACAAGTGGAAAAAATTCTCTCAAATGAGAGGGTGACATGTGGTCACTACCTATGGAAAAACTCTTCATTCCTAGAGTGACATGTGGACACTAACTAGAAGGAAAAATTCTCCAATAGGGAGAGGACACATGTCAAGGCCGAAACACACTCCCTTGTTCTCCAAGCTTAGCAAAAAAATGTTGACTCCTTGGTCAACCTATGAAGTGGACGTCCTACCTTGGTCAACATTGGGCCTTGGCCCTTTGTTGACTTGGGTGGTCAAAACCCTAATCTACTTGACCCAAAATGGAAGGCCTAAATTAAAATTCTACACTAATAGGCCCATAATACAAAGCCCAAAATTATTCAATGATGGCCCAAGAATAAAAGAGTATGACTTTGACATCACATTCTTTGGTTGACTCTTCTTGTATTTGTTTGGTCATGCTTCTTGTGATGATACCTTTGGCAAGAGGGTTGCCATCATCCCTTCCTTCTTTAGAAGGATTTAACCTCGAATCTAAAGGAATGGAATGAAATGAACCATTTTACTAAACCTATCCACGACCACAAAGATGGAATCACATCCCCTTTAAGTTTTGGGTAGACCAAGGATAAAATCCATACTAATGTCTTTCCATGGGGATAAAGTAATTGGGAGGGGTTGTAGAAGGCATGGGACATTGTTTTGGCCTTACCTTATAGACATGCAATGCATTTATGACAATGTCTTTGTACATTTTTCTCATGTATGGCCAAAAAAATCTCTCTTGAAGAATTCTAAGAGTCTTATCCACTCCAAAATGGCCCATAAGACCTCTCTCATGTGACTCCTTGATGAGGAGTTTCCTATGGAATCCTTAAGGCACACATAATTTTTCCTCTTTGAAAAGGTACCCTTTGGACACGTAGAACCCCCTTTGAACCCTATTTTTACAACATGGAAAAATGGATGAAAAGAAATCATCTTGTTCATACATTTGACCTATGTATTCAAATCCTAGAGTATGGGAACCAAGTTTGGAAAAGAGATTGTGCCCCCTAAAGAGGGCATCCACCACAATGTTAGACTTTCCCTTATTGTACTTGATCACATAGGGGAATTGTTCTAGATATTCCATCCATCTTGCTTGCCTTTTGTTCAATTTGTATTGTCTCCTCAAATCCTTGAGTGATTCATGATCACTATATAGTGCTCCCAACTTTGAAGGGACCTAACTAAGGCATACAACTCTTTATCATAGGTGGGGTGGTTAGAAGTAGCACCATTAAGTTTTTCACTAAAGTAGGCAATGTGGTGCCCATCTTGTAACAAAACTTCACCTATTCACTCCACTTGCATCATATTCTATCTCAAATGTTTTGGAAAAATTTGGAAGAGTTAGAAAAACTGCATTGGTGAGCTTTTTTTTTAGTTGCTTGAAAGCCAACTCTTGTCTCTCTCCCCACTCAAATTTTACATCCTTCTTCACCAACTCGTTGAGTGGTGATACTATACTTGAGAAGTTAGGTACAAATCTAATATAAAAGGAGGCTAACTCATGAAAACTCCTAACCTCTCCTACATTTTCGGGATTTGGCCACTCTTAGATGACCTTCACCTTGGTGGGATCAACACGGACTCCATGCTTATTGAGTATGAAGCCTAAGAATATAACACTATCCTCACTAAATATGCATTTCTCTCTATTGGCAAATAGGTGGTTGTCTGTTTGGTAGTTCGGCAAGTGCACCGAATTGCTTCAAGTAATAAACCATGGTAAGACCATGTATCATTTTCCCAAGAGACTCGTAATACTAGAGAATTATGCGATTAACAACTCATATAGACTCAAGAACGTAACATCCATTTACAAGCATGTGCAAGAAATATAAATTTACACATAATTACATGGTTGGACTTTAGTGTTTGAAGACACTTAGAAATGGAATAGACTAGAAATGGTATGAAATGACATTGCTAAGGTTAGGTTTCACCTAATTCACTCTTGTGCATACACAATCTCATCTCCTCTCCATCAATTTATTAAAGTCAATCCACAAAAACACTCTAGCCCTAATCCCTTAGGTGAAAGAGCCTAGGTTTTACCTATTAAACTCCAATCCCTTGGAAACTAGTGCACTAAAATACATGCTCTCCTGAAAACCATAACTCTGCAAATGTAAAAATAAAAATCAGACCCAGAACATAAGTAAACTCAATCCACATATCCCATCAACCAAATCAAGCATCAAGACAAAGGGTTATGTAGAAGTGGCTGAAGTGCTTCTAAAAAATGAAGAAATTCAATGTGAAACAAAGAATTGGTGTTGTCGACTGATAAGCAAAAGCAAATATTGCATAAAATATTAAAAGAAATGTTAACCTCGACGATTCTCTCCTTTTACTCGATCATCGTCGTCTCTATCGTCGTCACCCTAACCACTATGTATTGTTATGGAGCTCAACGAAAGACAATGGTAATTGGAAAATGTTAGGTTTCGTTTGAGCTCAGGTGACATAGGAGAATACTTTTTCGTTCATGTTTTGAAAAAAAGGAGATGAAGGGCTAACCCAGCCCTAGCCCTCCCAACCCACCTCATAAGGGGCTTTGGGACGGAGGTTTTAAAGAAGCCCCTGCTCTGTAGGTCACAAAATTGGAGCTTAACACTTAAAAAGGTCAAGGTTGATCCGTGGGTTAAAAATTAAAGTGATAGCTCTAGTAATGTGATTTGGGATGAAATGGATTTGAATGATTAATTTTATTTTCACACTCATAAAAGTTTTTCTTAAAATACGTTATTATTAGAATGAAATTAATATAAAGCTAATTAAAGTAACTAATTATTATTGATTTGATGATTCCTAAATTATTTGGTTACATTCAAATATAATCGTTCACTATTACCTACCTTACAACACAATCTCAATTATTCTAGAATTTAGTAGAAACACATACAAGAAAATATATTTGTTTAATTATTTATTTTAACTAAATTTAATTTCTCATTTGTTATTATATTTATTATTATATTCGATTAAGTTAGGTTTATATATATATATATATATATATATATATATATATATATAATAAACAGATTGAAAACTTTGAACAAATGTTTAAATTTGGTAAATCATAATATTTAAAATATGAAGTATAAAACAATAAGAAATAAGTCACACAATATTACAAAGGAAAAATGTTCAAAGTCAAATAGTTGGATGTAAATAAATAATTTACACTATCAAATACTTTCATCTAAGGTAACATTAGAGGCAATCTTTCTTCACTGGATAAACTTGAAGAACCAACAAAGTGGGACAATGTTGTTTGGTTAGAGAATATTCTTTCACCATCTTCCGATGTGTCATGTGGATACAGAGAAGGCTTTGGAGGTAATTTTAGGTTTGCAATGTGTCCTTCAAGCATTTCCACTACTTTATTCATGGAAGGGCGATCATTTGGTTTCAATTGTATACACCAAAGTGAAACTATGATCATCTTTTTTACAATTTTGTTCTCATTCTCGGTGACATCTTCCATTTCTATATTTTTTCCTTTGTCAAGTTGATCATAAATCCAAAAGGGAAAGTAAAGTTGGCTTGAATGCTCTGCATGGGGGTTTAGGTTTTTCCTCTTGTTTGCTATTTCCATCAAAAACATTCCAAAACTATAAACATCAGACTTATGTGATATTCTTCCAACATTTTTATAAAACAACTCTGGAGCCATGTATCCAATTGTTCCTCTTGTTGCTGTCATAGTCACAACACTTTTATCTGTTGAATATAGTTTTGCCAATCCAAAATCAGATATCTTTGGGGTGAATTTTTCATCAAGGAGGATGTTGTGGGGTTTAATGTCAAAATGCAAAATTTGCATCTCACATCCATGATGTAGATATGAAATTCCACGTGCTACTCCAATTGCTATATCATGTATTGTGTCATAGGTTAAATGTAGATTTCCTTCTTTAGAAAATATAAACTTGTCAAGAGATCCATTGGACATGAACTCATAAACAAGGGCACGTTTTGAGCCCTCAGCACAATATCCAATTAAATGCACTACATTTTGGTGATGTATTCTTCCAATTGTTGCAACTTCGTTGATAAAATCTTCTCCTTTACCTTTTGATTTTCGTAACACTTTTATAGCAACACATGGTCCACTACGCAACTTTCCCTTGAATACAAAACCATAACCTCCTTCACCCAATTTTTCATTGAAACCTTTGGTCATCTTTTTAATCTCCTTGTATGAGTATCGAATAGGCATCAAACTATTTTGCTGTAAATAATTTTCAATATTTTCATATGCTGAGGAATGTCTTCTTCTCCACTTGTATACCAAAAAAACAATAAACAATATCGTGCCAACAACATATCTAACTATGAAGTATGGTATAACATAGTGTCCCAACGCAAGTAATCCTGATGTATATCCAGATCCATATGTAATGAAATCATATTTTTGAATACTTTGGTTTTGTCTATGTATTGATGTAAGCAATCCTGTGAATTAAAATACCTATTGTCATCAGGTTGTAATAAAAAAAAATAAGAAAAAATATCTTAGACACCTTCATTAAGCTAAAAGATACCACTTATCAACTTTTTTATTAATCTAATAATAATAATAATAAAATCGATAAATTTTTATATTTATTTAGGTTTATTATTGTTATTATATTAATAAAAAGGTCGCTAAATCTGTTTAAAAAATATAGTTGCTCACGTAATTACTCAATAAAACAAAGAAGAAAGAGTGACTCTCTTACCACGTATACACATATTGCTATTTTTAAAAGTATGTTATTATAAGTGTTCAGGAATCAAAATCATAGATGTCATCAAAATAAAAAGCTAATAATAATGTGAAACTATTATATAACAATTTTGGCAAAAATAGTTTGTATAAATAATATTAGTTATATTTGGAAAATTTTCTTTATATGTATTCTTACAAAAGAAAAATAGAAAGATAAAAAAGAAATCATATTATCTATAAATTAGAAATAAAGTTTTAGAAAGTTATATAAAAGAAGGTCTACAATTTAGTTTATATATAAATTAGTTTTAACTTTTAAGTAATTTAATTATTTTTTTTATATATTTTTTCAAATAAATATATTATAAAGAAACTTGTTCCATTATATTTATTATTTATAACATGTAGAAATAGAGGAACGGAACCCTGTTATATAGAAATGGAGGAACTCACCATTCATGATAGCAAAAATAGTGTCTGCAAAAAAAAAAGATAATCTTTGAGTTAATAAATGGAATGACAAAATCAAAAGTAAAATATTCTTTTATATAAAGGGTCAAAATAAACGGTAATAATCCAGGGAACAATTTGGTATTTTACTCATTTTCTGAATTATGTTATATCCTACAGTAAAATCTTTGCTTAAAATTGTTACAGAGTAATCCATACACTTGTCTGGATTAAATTAATGTATACGAATACACATATATTTGCTAATAAAAAAAAATATACATATATTTAAGGAGGAACATATGCATGATGTCGCTGATGGAACAAATATTACCGTTAACCACTTATAGTAGTACTGTTTTACATGACTGTTGAAATATGAATTTACTTAATATTTTAAACTTAATAAAAACAAGTTTAAAACTTAACATCCCTCAAATCTAACTCCCTTTTTTATTCATTACATTCAAAAAAGTGATTTTGGTTTTCCAATTTACTGAAATTTTTATTTTTCTAAATCTAGTTTTTAAAGACAAATTCGACATTTTAAACTAGCTAAAACTAAAGCATGATTTTGGAAATTTGAATTTCTAGTTATTAGAATAGTTAATTTGTTGATGATTACTTTTTAGTTTCAAGGATGATTGATTTAGACATGATCTTGGGGTTTGGGAATTTAAAGTTTTAAGGAGGAGGTTAACAGGGAAGACACAAACACCAATAAGATATAAGTCCAACCACATAAGGGATTGATATCACTCTCTACCCAACACCTTAAGGCAATTGATTAATGGGTATTTCACCTTTATATATTGCTCTACTATCTCATTTCTATCCAATGTGGGACTTAGAATCACACTTGAATTTCCAACAAAATTGTTAGTTGGGCAAGAAACGCTGATTCTGATACGTTATTTTAGTTATTTATGGGTTTCTAAGATTAAGGTTTAAGTATGCATCTTTATCGTTAATTAGAGATGAACCAGATCGTTAAATTGATGCATGTAAATAGAAGTTGATCTTACCAAGATAGAGTTATATTTTTAGAATGCCTATGATTTTCTTTCATGAATTGTTACTTACCTATAACTATTATGTATGAGCATGTGTGGATATGGTTACATTAGTTGTTGTGGATTGAATGCTTTGGGCATGTTGCTTGATGAATATGTTTATTATGTTAAGTCATATTGTTGATGTTTAAGTATGTTTGAGAATGATGAGTTTCTTGTGCAGAATCTTAGTGGATTGGTATATGTGATGAATATGGGTCTTAGCCAAGTTATGAATGAGATTTATGTACGCTGGCCCAGGGAAGCTCGTTGTAAGAGTGGTGGAAAGTGACATCATGTACTTGCGTGATGAAGCTCCCTAGGACAGTGGTGAGGATAACACTTCATTTGCTCAGTAAAGCTCTTGAATAAAGTGGTGAGAGGTCCATCGTGTACTTCCTTGGAGAAGCTCCCTAGAAGAGTGGTGGGGAATGACAATATGTACTTGTCCGGTGAAGCTCTTGCAAGAATGGTGGAAAGTGACACTGTATATTGGTATGGTAATGTGTACTTGCTCGGTGAAGGTCTTGAATAGAGTGGTGGGGGTGACACTTATCATTATGTTTTTATGTGCCAAGATGTGGCTGTTGATTGGATACCCAGTTTGAGATAATGTGTTGATTTCCTTGAGTAATGTGATAGTTGATTATGGGATGATTCTGTAGATCAATGAACTAAAATTGATAGTTTGACTATTATGGGTGAATCTTATGATGGTGTCTTTATCTTATGTTTTATTTAGCTAGTTTACCCTTGCATTGTTTGACTATTATGGGTGAATCTTGATATAATTTTACTTATTTGTTTTGTAGTATACTCCCTTTTTCCCTTTAATGCAATTCGTTATGTTCCTTTATTTGTTTATGGCTTATATTAAGGGGAGTATTCTTTTAGGGGAAGTGTCTTCTTATACAACTTTTTTATAATGATGAAAAAAGGAGAAGAAATATTTTGTTTAAAAGCTTTAAAATGTTTATCTCTTTTCTGCTAATGCTTTCTTCCTTAAGTTGTGTATGAGTACAGATTATGAATACAGGTTACAAAAGACTTTAAACCAAAGGAGTATTTCATCATCATAAAAAATGGGGAGATTGTTAGCAAAAAGAGGAAGCATTGAAGTTTTGATGATGCCAAATCAAGTCTCAAGAACTCACATTACAAGAAGACCTTCATGAAGACTTATTTTATGTGTTAAAGATTTTGTAATAAGAAGTTTTTGTACAGGACTTAATGTTTTGTTTGATTCCTTATAATTTATGCTTTAATATTCGCTTTGTAGTAAAAAAGCTCTGCAATAATCGATTAACTACTTAAGATAATCGATTATCATAAATAGGTTTTTAAATTTTTCTAAAAACTTTAGTTTAGTCTCTAGAATAATCGATTACCAGAGAATGATAATCGATTATCCATAATCGATTACGACTTACCATAATTGATTATCACGACTAGCTATTGGAGTTTTTTAGCATGTTTTTTACTGTTGTAAATTCATTAAATGCATAATCGATTATCTTATTTCGATAATCGATTATCACATGAGAGAAAGCTGACAACAGATTTTTGGAGGTGTCATTGAGTGAGGTCTTTATAAAGATGTTTTAGACTCTCATTCTAACACACAACTACACTTGTTAAATTGAGTGAAATGTGACCTAGGGTTTGTGTAACCCTTGTGCTTTGACTTTGAGAACTTGGTGTTGGCATAGAGCGAGAACTTTCACCAAGATTGTGATTGAATGTTGTTGTTGTTGCTGAGTGAAGCTTGTCATCCTTTGTGAAGATTCAAAGGAAGTGTTCATTCTTCATCAAACATTCAGAGGAGGTGTTCATCCCTTATGGTTTTCAGGGGAAGAGAGTATCATCTCTTGGGGTAACAAGAGAGGTGTTTCTAAACCCTTAAACTTGTTTTTTTTTGTGATTGTAAGGGTTTATTGGTTTTATGTTAATGGATAGTTAATCTTTGTTTGGGGTTAGCAACTGGACGTAGAATCCTTGTGATATGAACCAGTATAAAATTCCTTGTGCAAATCTTTGTTTCCCTACACTCTTTATTGTTGTTTATATTATTTGTTAAGTAAATTTTATAAAGAGAGAAGAAAATTATTTTTCAAAGCACAAGAAATCAATTCACCTTGACATCTTGATTTTTGTCCAAACACGTAATCATTTCGTTGCACCACTCTGACAGGTATACAACACAATTTTTCTGCTCCTAGAACTCCTCAACAAAATGGTGTGGTTGAGAGAAATAATAGATCACTAGAAGAACTAGCTAGAACCATATTGAATGAACCTTTATTGCCAAAATACTTTTGGGTTGATGTTTTCAACACAACTAGTATGTTTTAAACAATTTGTTGATTAAGCCTATTTTAAAGAAAACCCCTTATGAGGTTTATAAAGGAAGAAGGCCTATCATAACTCCTCTAAAAGTTTTTTTGTTGTATATGTTTTATTATAAACAATGACAAAGAAAAATTTAGCAAGTTTGATGCAAAAGATGATGAAGGAATCTTTTTTGGTTATGTTTCAAATAGTCATGCGTCTAAGGTATACAATAAAAGACTCATGATTGTTGAGGAATCTATGCATATTGTATTTGATGAATCTAAAATTGCAAGATCAAGTTTTTTAGAAAAAGAGAATTGAAGTTAAAGTTGAACCATCTTGTAGCCATGAACCAATAACTGAAACTCTTGTTCACACAGCTTGCCTAAGGATTGGAAAAATCTTAAAGGACTATCATTGGTGAAATTGATAAGGGAGTTTATACTAGACTCGAGCTTAATAATTTTTGTGAACATGATGCCTTTGTATTACACGTTGAAACTAAAATTGTTAATGATGCATTGAATGATAATAGTTGGATTGTTGCTATGCAAGATGAACTTAATTAGTTTACTAGAAATTATGTGTGGTGTCTAATTCCTAGAAGTAATTATATGAATGTGATTGGCACCAAATGGGTATTTAGAAATAAAATGGACGAAGATGGTAATATTGTTAGGAACAAGGCTATACTAGTTGCAAAAGACTATAATCAAGATGAAGGAATTGATTTTGATGAAACACATGCACTTGTTGCTAGGCTAGAAGTTGTTAGATTGTTATTAGCATATGCTTATATGTGTAGTTTCAAATTGTTCCAAATGGATGTTAAAAGTGCATATTTGAAAGGTTTCTTAAAAGAAATATTTGTATCACAATCACCTGGTTTTGAAGATCATATTTAACCTAATTGTGATTTCAAATTGAAAAAGGTCTTGGATGGTTTAAAACAAGCACCACTTAGTGGTATGAGAGGCTAAGCAATTTCTATTATTAAAATGGTATATTAGAGGTGCTATTGATAAAATACTCTTCATTAGAAAACATGAAAAAGATGTTATACTTGTTTAAGTGTAGGTTAATGACATAATCTTTGGCTCCAATAACAATTCCTTGTGTGAGGATTTTGTTTCAGCTATGCAAGGTGAAATTTATATGTCCATGATGGGTGAATTGACTTACTTCTTGGTGCTAGTTAAACAACTAGAACATGAAACATTTTTGAGGCAGTTAAAATATTGTTTTTAGTATTTCAAGGAAGTTGCCACTCCAATAGCCACTAATTGCTACATGGACTTAAGCGAAGTTGGACAATCAATTAATGCAACTAAGTTCAGAGGGTTAATTGGTTCTTTACTCTATCTAACTGCAAGTGGATCTAATATACAATTCAACTTCTATTTATATGTTAGATGGGATGAATAATCCAACATCTACTATTCATTTATCTTCTAGCTTCTATTTATAGCATTCTCGCCTTTATCATGTTATTTTATCCTAGTTAAATTACTTAGTTTCCACTAGAGTTTTAGGTAAGTTACAAATTAGTGATAATTTTTAATGTTATGGTTATAAACTTGTCAAAATTATCGTTTTACCTTTTCCCAATAATGTTTCTACCTTTTACACACCTTTTGACTTGATTCATTATGATGTATATGATTCATCATCATTGGTTCCTATCAAAGGGTGTGCAATACTTATTATTATTGGATTTAATTTACGAAACATTATTATGAGTTTTTTTTGTGTGTATATCTTATATTTTATATTATGCTTAAAACTACACATAATGTTACTATTAAATGTTTTATTTATGTGATTAAATAGATGGTGAGTACATTTGTAGTCAATTTTGTTAATTATTTCATAACATTTTATACTATACTCCTTAATAGAATGAAGTTGCTGAAAGAATACATCACCACAATCTTGAATCTACTCATTCTTTTCTATTGTATGCTTGAATTCTCAATGAAATATGGAATGAAGTTATTCTTATTGTTGTTCATGTAATATGTCTCCCTTTCAAAAGTTCTATGGTTATATTCTTGATTACTCTTCCTTGACAGGTTTTGGTTCTACTTGTTTTGTTTCTCGTCCACAAGTAAAACACTATAAGTTTTCATCTCATTCTATAATATGTATTTTTCTTAGTTATTGAGATGGTCAAAAAGATTATAGTAGCTATGATCCTACCAATCACAAACTCTATGCTTCTTGTTATGTTGATTTATTTTAGTACATTCCATTCTATTCACTTCCTTCTAACTCCCACAATTTTACAAAGTTTGATCTCATTTATATTGATCCATTTTTCCAAAAGTGATGATGATGTTGTTGTAAATAATCTTAAAATTGAGAATTATGGATGATATTCTACTACTACAATTAAAGATGTTCCATGGCTTCTCAAGCACATCTTCTGATTGTTGATTGTCCTTGCCCTCGATATCTTCCATGTGTTTTTAGTCCACCAAATGTTGCTTGTTCGTTTTATTTTTTTTCCTTTTGATTCCTTTTTAACCATAATTCATAGTTTGTCCAAGCCCGTAAGAGGTTGTCCTCAATCCACTTTAGCAACAAGTTATCAAATAGGAACTTTCACTTTTATATAAGGTTGCTATTCGGAACTTGATATTTCTTCCTAGGAAAACAAGTCATTCGCTCTTGATAGGTCAACAAAATAAAATCAAAGTTGAATGGATTTGTTGAGAATTACAAAGCTCATTTAGTCACTAAATAATATATTCAAAATTATGAAAAAACCTTTTGTCTTAATGGTTATGATGGCAACCATTCATACTCTTATTATTGTTGTCTATATTCGTTAACAAGGTATTTGTTAGATGGACATAAAAAAACGTTTTTGGTGATAAGACTATTTTTCATTGTTTATTATTCTCTCTTTATATATTGATTGATGACATGAAAATAATTGCATATGATATCCCATCAAATTGTAGATAAAATAGAAGATAAAAAGAATAGTTTGAAACGAAGAATTTGAGTCATCTTCATTATTATCTTGGGATTGAAGTTTCATAAGTATCTTCTCTCTCAATTCCCTTATTGAGCTTAATATTAAATATATGTCTTCTAATGATGTCCCTCTATTTAATCACACTGTGTATCTTACTATATTGTTTTCAATCTAGTATATCTAACTATTATTGTTGGTGATATTTTTTATGCTGTACATGTTGAGTCAATATGTTGTTTCTTCCATCATAGTTCATTTTGGACAATCGTTCTCTGCATTTACATATCTTTGTATTCTAGTTTCGGAGTCTTCTCTTGCTTTCATAATCTTTCTTCGAATTGTGTGCTTGTTCTAATGTTGATCGTGTTAGTGGTTATCCTAATGTCATTCTAATCATAAGTCTACTAAATATTTTTATTTTATATTTTTACAATTTTCTAGTAGATTATCTTATCTCATTGAAGAGCAAAATACAAGCTATTGTCTATTAATAAAATTAAATTGAATATTATGTAATGATTCTAACCTTTAATGAGATAGTTTGGTTGCATTGGCTTTTTTTTTTACATTATGTTTCTCTCTTTTAGGTCATCTCTGATGTATTGAGGTCAACTCTAATGTATTGAAATAATAAGTGTTATATCAAATTACTAATAACTCAATTTTTATAAGCACACAACACATTAAAATTAATTGTTTCATTCATCGGTACCTTTACATTTGTTTGTCATCTTTTCATCTTCTCAAACTGTTGCTTTATTTACAACAATTCATTCGATTGAACACTTTTACTTTTGACTGATATTAATATTCTGTACTAATTCTTCGTGAATTTTAGGATAATGTTATATATATATATATATATATATATATATATATATATATATATATATATATATAAATTAAATAAAGATAATTTAGTTTTTACAGTATTATCATATTTTTGCATTTCTATATTTTATTATGTCTTGTATCTTTTATTGGAAATTCTATTACGTTTTTTTTTTTTGGAAATTCTTATCTTTTGAATCATTGTTCTCAATTATGACTATTATTACAAATCTCCACAAATAATATTTTATATCTAGAATAGAAATTTAAATTTTTGATTAAAAATCATTAAAATTCATATTTTATAAATCTTCAGAAAACACAGTATAAGTCACATTTGACAGAGAGGAAAATAACCTTTTCGAAATGCAGGGGGAAACAATATTAATCTAGAAGACAAACATAAACAAAATCAATATTTAAATTAAGAGATATAATTTTAAACATGAAAAAAAAAATATTAGCTAATCTGATAGTTATAAAATCAAAATTAGTTGCTAGTATTACGTACCAATTCAAATAGAGGTAATCCAAACAGGTAGAATTCTTACCTATTAAAAGTTCCACCGGCCGAACCCACCACGCTGTTTATCCAAAAAAGGAAGAGAGTATCAGTATCAGATAATCACAACGCTGAGGAAGACAGCATACATAATTTCAGAAAGGTAATGTTCAAAGATGTCTAAATGCTTATATTTCTTTTTGAACAACAAAAAAATGTTTTACATGAGGTCATGCATAATGAAGGTAAAATACAGAAGTAAAAAAAAAAACTAATAAATTAATTTTTGTTTTAAAAAAACATTTAATTAATAGAGTGACTCTTTATGGATAATGTGGAATGGAAATCTATGACTATAATTATACACTTTTGAAACTTAGTTTTAGAAAGTGTCAAAATATAGTTTTTAAAGCAGTCAAAACATGTTATAATAGATAAAAAACGGTTTTTAGTGATAATCAGTATCTAACCTATTTATATACGGAGTTAATTGAATAAATACTGGCATTTTTTTAAAGCTCATGCTAGACATTTGAGATCTCAATTAAATTGACGGTTCAAAACATGTCTATCATTTGTTGACACAGAAAAACGTATTAAAAAGAAATAAAAGAATTAATAAGCATGAAAGACCAACAAACAAATGAATTTTTTTAAAAAAACTATACAAATATGAAAGATGAAACCTATTATATGAAAAAAAAATATAAACTTATAACTCATAATTCATGGTGTATTAGGGTGTCAATTTATTTATACCGAGGCAACCCTCCCGAAAAATTTGAAATACTCAAAATTTCATATTTCTATAAAAGTATAATCATTTTCTTAATTTTCATCTCAAAAGTTTCCTTTAGTAAGTGGTTAACGAAAGAAAAATATTAATTTCTTTTAACATAAAATACCAAATTAATTATAAAGACACTTGTTGATGTAAAATTATTATAGATTGGAGAAAGATTATTGTTATAAAGTTTGAAATTTTGAATCCAAAACGAGTAAACTAACATGACTATAACTATAAAAATAAATACAATAAGATATGTCAATAAATAATTTAAATCTGGCTAAAGATCACAAGAAGTTTACAAAAACTATAGAAAGTACTTACCAACGTTATTATAATAGGGATTTTTGTGAATACCAAAATAAATTTTCTAGGGCATGTACTTTTCTTACTATAATAAACACTTACACAATTAAAAGTTTAGTTATTGTAATAATTAATAGTAAAGATCGGCTTCCAAAACATTAAGGTAAAATTGTAATAAAATTTATAAAAAAACAAGTAAAAAAGAATTATTTATTAATTATTAAAGATTATATCATTATTGTTAAAATTATAATGATAATTACAGAAATTAATTAATATTTTTTACTTTATTATGTCCAAATTTATTTTTTTAATCAAAACTATTAAATTTTGGTGGTCTACATTTTTTTTTATATTTTTTAATAGAATTTTTTGTCATTTAATATTTTTTATTAACTAATGACATGACTTTTATATTGCTCTATCATTTGGCTTAATTATCTTGTTATGTTAAAAAATGTAAAATTTTAAATAATAGTGTACTTAAAGAAAATAACAAAAATTTTATTGTTTGTGATATCTAATCGTTATACATTTTATAATTTTTTTGTCATCATTGCTAAAGACTAAGTGACTGTTATTGTCTCTACTATTAATTTAAATGATTTTAGTAAAAACAACAAAAATCACTAATCATATTTTATTAAAAGAAACTCACATATTTTCTAATAAATAGAAACAAATAAACAAAATAAGAAATTAATATAACAATTAAGTCATTTAGTTAATAGAATAATTAAACTACATCAACTCAATTAAAAGATATAATTTTTTTAAAAAAAAAAACTGTTGTTTTTAATAGGTTTAATAGGTTCGGAGGTCCTTATATTTGTGGGTTCGTTTCAATTGGGTCCTCCAATTTTGAAAGTGATCAATTTGGTCCCTAATTTAACAAAATTGAGTCAATAATACCCTTTCCGTTAAATGTAATGGACGACGTTAACTTTTTAAACATGTAGCATGTTGAGGCATCCTTTTATTTGCAGGTTGCACAGTTTTATTTGAAGGATGCTTCAACATACCACATGTTTAAAACGTTAATGTCGTCCATTGCATTTAACGGAAAGGGTATTATTGACTCAATTTTGTTAAATTAGGAACCAAATTGATCATTTTCAAAATTGGAGGACCCAATTGAAACGAACCCACAAATATAGGGACCTCCGAACCTATTAAACCTTTTTAATACAGACTGAAATAAAAAAAATTGAATATTTAAATTATGCGAAATTTGAAATTTAATTAAAACTAAAACCAGAAAGCCTTTACGTCATACCTTGATTCTGAGCATTGAACCTTGGAAGAACTGAAATAGCAGTCATCAGTGTCTGGACAACGATCATGACAAATTTGAAATTTAATTAAAAAAAAAAAAACAGTAAGTCTTTCATTACCTTCACCGTCGCATTCAAGCCTCTGGTTCATACTGAAATAGCAGTCAAAAGGAGCTGAACAATGATCATGACAGGCGAGAGGAATCCATGAAAGCTGAAATCCATAAAGTAGCGCTGTGTGGATGGTGGCATAGGAATATTCATTTGTGTCCAAACCCCACCAAGATGTGGGAGCAACCAGCTTTACATCACAACCAACTTCTAAGTCCTCTGCTGATAGGTAACCAGCAAAAGCGTACATGTAACCCTTGGACTCCCAATTCACGCATCCACCAGCACTCACATACTTAGGGTTCCCTCTCACTCCATGACTACAATTCAAAAACACTATATACTCGTACAAAAACTTATCACTATCCCAATCACGGTACCAACTAAGGTAGGGGGGACTCAAGGCGTAGTCAAAATCAGTGAAATTGGTGTGAGAATAAGTGAAATTGGTGGGAGACAAGAAATAGCGAGGAAGGGAGGAGCAGTTTGTGGGTTGAAGTCCAGGATCCGCCACTCGGATTGTGAAATTATTGTAGTTGATAGCCTCCACACGAAATGTTCCAGAGAACAGAGATAACACCGTTATATTGTTTTCACAAGATAACTCATACCGACCGCACACTTTTGGGTCTCCTTTCAATCGGAATGGATAAGATATGTTGGTGATTTTGCCACAGGAAGAGGGGGAGCAACCATCTCCTCCATCAATTTGGTGGAGTAGAAACACCAAAACTATCAATGATCTCTCTCTCCACATCCTCATGCCTAATATCTCTTCTGTTTCAACAATTCTACGGTCCGATCCAAGCTCATATTTAAAGGCCAGTTTCACAAAGTTTCAGGTTAAATAATAAAAATATTATAATACTTAAATAAATATTCAATATTTAAAATATGGAATTGGTCAACCATGAAGAGATACTCGGAGTGTGTCTATCCATAGGGAGAAGAAATACTCATCTCTCTCTAAATATATTTTATGTAATTATAATTTTAAATTTTAAATTCTCTCTCTAAGTATGTTTTATTAAATATAATTTTAAATTTTAAACAATACTTTTTTTGAGAAAAAGTTTAGTACTTTTACCTATTTTTTTAAAAATTAAATATATTTTTTAATTGGACGATTAATTTTATTCAAGCTAATTAAGTAATCAAATTTATATTTATTTACTTTCAGATCAAGTTTCTTTTTTATAATTTTTATGTTTTACGTGATAAAACATTGGTTAATGTTGAATATTTTTCTTTTAATTTGAACTACATAACAAATAAAAAAGGTAACCATAATAAATAATAAAAGAAATTTAATAACTAAAATAAATATTCAATATCTTAATAGAGATATTTAATCAACCATGAATAGATGCTTATAATGTGATACAAGAGGGAGGAGAGGGATTTTTATTTCTCTAAAATTGAAAATAGGTAATGATAAACAAAAGAGTATAAGAATAAAAAAATTAAAATATAATATATGATATCAATAAAATTAAATAAGTTATAAAATACAAGCTACTTTGAATTAACGTACAGATTATAAGTTGGAGATTCATAAAATAAAGTTTTTTTACGTATTTTATTAAATATTTTTATATTAATCAAACTAATTTATAAGCTATTTTTTTTTAACCCAACGAGATAAATTATTAATTAATTTATTGATTTTACCAAAGACACATATGAAAAAAGTAAGAAGGGACAACTAATGTGATAAAAGAGTATAAAAAATAAATATTAATTTTAACAAATTTATTTATTCTATTTTAGCATACACGTATTTAAGTAAGTTAAAATTACTATTTTTTTCTAAAAAAAATTATTAAGATATTTAAGTACGTTATAATTAGGCTTAATACATATTTTGGTCCTTATATTCGTCATTTTTGTTCAAAGTGGTTCTCAAGTTTTTTCAACGTTAAATGTGGTCTCTTTTTTGTAAATTTTGTTCAATTTGGTCCTTTTCGTTGAAGGCACTTAAATCGTTAATGACATAGTGTCAAAGTTAGTAATGAGTCACATCATTCACTGATTGTTGACTTTGACACTATGTCGTTAACGATTTAGATGTCGTCAACGAAAAGAACCAAATTGAACAAAATTTACAAAAAAATAGACCACTTTGAATGCAGGAAAAACATGAGGACCACTTTGAGAAAAAATGACGAATATAAGGACCAAAATATGTATTAAGCCTTGTAATTACTACCAATCGAATCTTCTTTTCAGGCTTGTATTTTTCTTCTTCAAGGTATCCATCTCCTCAGCATTTTTTTTCTTAAACTCAGCAAACTCTTACTACATCTTCTTTGGAGCTTCTAATGGTTATGTCAACAGAGGAGGGTCTTGTTTCTCATTCTCCAACCATCTTGCTTCTTGTGGAAACCATAAATGTTTTTCTTCACAAAATACAAGTCGACCCCACAGTGAGCGTCAACTACTCTTAAATAGCCATGTAAGTATCTATCAAAGACTTTTAAATGCTTTCAACCTTCAAACTCTAGGGTATTGATCCTCATCCTGAGTACTCATTCTCCTTAAACTAGATGGGGTGTATGCCTACAGAAGACACTATGACACTGAAGTTAGCCTCAGTAAGCAATAAATGCAACACTAATGAAAGTGTAATCAAATACATCGTAAAACGCACTACTTATACTTACAATTTATGGACTTTTTTACCTAGATGGATTTAGGGCCATTGACCTAAATACTTGTTGATTTTTAAATCATTGTAGTTAATCATGGGTTGCACTGACCAAATAGAGATTGGGCGAATACATGTCAACTTAGTAGTTCGACATGTACTCATCCAAAGATGAGACCTATACTAGTATGATCAAGGAGTACTCGGCCATATATGGTACAATTGGAATGTTACCCACTTGTTGTAGTTCAAGTTTTTATACCAGCTTTATAGTATATGCAATAAATACAAGTCTATAAATGGTTTTATGGATTTTAAAATTTCAAATAGTTGATAATTTAGCTAATCTAGCTACTAAAACAATATTTGATTTTACTTGTTAAAAAAGGGTTTTTTATATCGATTTTGGAATTGGTATAGAAATAGGGAGTATATAAAGTGTTGACTTTTTATATCAGTTCTAAAATCGGTATAGAAAGTATCACTTTTTATACCAATTAAAGGTACAACTAGGATAAAAAAATCTATCACCAACCAAAATGTCGGACCTTCTTCTTGCCTCGTCAAAAAAGGAAATTTCGAAGGTCTTCCACCACGAAACACAGTCTCCTTCTCACCCTCGAAATCTCTCATCAACCTTACTGTACTACCCCACCAACACCTTGACCACGAAGCCATAGTCCACAAACATCAATGGTAAACAATATTTTTGCAGCCATATAACCTATAGTATATAATTTTACTTCTCCTTTCTCTCAAACACTAAAAATTTTGCTACTTTCTGTTTTGGTGATGTAGGAAGGTCAATGTCTTGTTATGGAGAAGACAAACACTAGCCAAAGACTAACAACATGTGTGTCTCACCTGAAACCCAATCGACAACTGATGGCGCTACGACCCGAACTAGGCGACAAACCGATAGAAGTTGGCAAACTGCAGCGTTGTCTTCGGCAAAGACGCCATGGGTGGGAAGAGCGAGCATACTCCGACACGCCATCATCTAAGAAAAACCTCTCTAAATCATTTTTCCCGCTAATATGCCCATTAACCTAAAGCATGACCTCATCTTCAACAGTTTCAAAATCGTCAACGGTTGTGATGCTAACGTCCACGCCACAGGCCACAACTACATCACACTCCAATATGTCTCCAACATCATCATCATCCACGTCTACCACTACACGACCTTAGGGAACACAAACATACGCGCTAGTCCAACAAACATGGGTGGAAAATTAAAATTGGATGACATTTTCATCTTCGACTCCCGAAATATTTGGATTGATCACTGCTTACTCTCTTACTAGGCTAGGTTAGGCATGTCACCATCTTTCCCAAATCAAAATCAATTCTCTATCAACCACCATTCGAGCCACAAAACCATCCAGACCTTCACGAAACATACATAAATTGAACTTCGTCACGAAAGGAAGAAGAAATGTCATTTTGGATTGAAAGTAAAAAACCATAATTGGAAACCACTTTCTATAATGATTAAAATGAAAATTGGTGTAGAATTGTTTTTTGCATATACAATTATGCCACCGTGTTAACTCTGTATACAAGTTATGATTAAAATTGGTATATAAAATTTTCTTATTTATTACAAAAATATCACCGTGTTTCTATATCAAAATATTTAATAAAAAAATTAAATATTTCTGGTAGAACATGTATGTTTAAAAGCTCACCCGTGGATCAGAATTTATGATTCCATAATATAGGTCAATAAGTCCATCAAAGACTGTAGTGAGTTCTGGACAGCCCCAACAATCAAACGATCAAATTCAGGAACAAGATCCTATACCAAAAAAATTAATGAAAGAGAAGTGAGGCCAAGATGAATATTAAGAAGGTCGTAGACATTTTTAAAATAAAATATTTAGGAAAATTTGAATAACATCAGGTAATAAAGGTGAACTTGCCTGCATTTGTTGAAGCACAGACAAATCAAACATCCACAATCCAAGGCGAGAAATGGCTACACTTCCCATAAGAATATATGATGATAGAAAGCCCCTATGGATCCATATTGCACCTATACATGGAATGAGGCAAGTCCACTGCAATTATATGCACAACATACATAAACAAGGACAACAGAGATCGGTAGGAATAACCCATTTAATGAAACAACCTATATACTATTGGTATATCAATAATACATTTTGTATCAGTAGGGACCGGATAGCGTATTGACCGGACGTCCATGTGGCCAATGACCACCCAATTACGTTGTACCCATACAAACCAGACGTTCGTATGGCCATAATTATCCAATCACGTGACTTCGCCACTCGTCATCCGGGGGACCAGGCAACGTATAGACCGGACGTCCATGTGGCCAAGGACCACCCAATTACGTGACATTACCACTCGCCATTCGGCTGAACACCAACTCGTATAAGGCCGGCCGGCCATACCACCAATTAACCAGATTAGGATTAAGATTAAGGTAAGTAGTTGCTAAAAGCTATTGGGCTAAATTTGGGCCGGGATTAATTTTTCACTAATCCCAAGCCCATAGCAAAAACTATAAATACAGATCCAGGGGTGAGTGGTAGATAGGTTGCATTTACTGCACATTTATTACTGTTCTACTGAAAAACGCCACTGTTCTCAAACTGACTTTGGCATCGGAGAATCTTTCGCAGGTCTCTCACCCGCACGCAAAGGAGTGAAACGAGAAGTAAGGAGTGAGACCAGACGACCGAGTGACGGGAAGAGGAAGACGTGAAGGTGTTAGACGACTCAGCCCCTATAACCAAAAAACATTTTTTTTTCAGTTCACATAAAATTGAATAATACTTGACTAGTACTCATTTTGCATTGGAAGTAGAAAACCATAATTGGAAACCACTTTCTATATTGATTAAAATGAAAATTGGTGTAGAATTTATTTTGTTTATACAATTATGCTACCATGTTAACTTTGTATACAAGTTACGATTAAAATCGATATAGAAAATTTTCTTATTTATTATAAAAATGTCACCGTGTCAACTTTATATATTGATTATAATGATAATCAATATAGAAAGTTTTCTTCTTTATTATAAAATTGTCATCATCTCAGCTTTTTATATTGATTATAATTATCATCAATGTAAAAAGTGTTATTTTATTTATAATTATATCACTACGTCACTTTTTATATCTGATGTATAGAAAGTTATTATAAAAAAGGTTTTTTATTCTAATGTATTTTGGGAATAGATATGACTTTTCAAAATGTAATTTTCTGTAATGTGTTGCATGGTTTTGAACCGGTCCCTTCCTATTTGCATCTTTTTCCTTTTATTGGTTTAACATTATATAAATGATCGGACATGCCAACTTGGTTGGAATGACAACATTTATAGTGATGCAAGACATGTTTATATATATATATATATATATATATATATATATATATATATATATATATATATATATATATATATATATATATATATGCATATTCTCATATACTATGGATTCTAAGTTTTAAAGTCAATGGTATTTGAATAATTTTCATTCTCAAAACTACAAAAAAACAAGAAACTTGAAACCTTTACTCACCTTTCTCATTCTTCTCAACCCTTTCTCTTTCATCTCTCTCACTCTAATCTTTAAAGAAAATTTTCTCTGTCATCCTTAGTATAGTCCCAACTGAAAAAATCAGAAACACTCGCCTAACCCTAATCCACCTTCCTCACTTATCCAATTTGTTTCTCTCTCATCTCCATACTCTCTCCCACCCACATACAACAACCCTCGACACCGCCATTTGTTACTCTTGCTCTATTCGTTCATTTGTTTTCCATTTTAATAACAAAATAATTGATGATGTTGATTTTTTATTGGAGGACTGTGTTATATCTTTTTTCTTCTTATTGTTATTAAATTTGTAAAAAAGTAAAGTCTACAATAATTTCAATAATTTCAAAACTAAAAAAAACAAGAACCCCCATGAAAAGACGTTTGCATCGACCCATAATAGTTGCAAAGCATTTAGTTTCTTAATACCAATTTTGATAAAACCATAGAAATGAAAGGAGTAGAAGTTAAACTATGAGCGTGATGGTAACAGATTTATTAAGTTTAAATTCCAATTTAAAATTCGGTGCGTTTGGTTTTTCTTAATTTCACTTATGCGGCAAATTATAAATTAGAATGACAACATCATGTTTATATTGACCAAAGAAGTTGGAGATGTGAATTGTTTAAAATAAACTTACATGTTACTTTGAAAAGTAATTTTCTGGTCCAACTAAGAGCTAAGAGGTTCATTATGACTAGTTTACTAATTTCTGGTTGATTTTTAATTAGTTGATATATCAATGCGGTTCTTCTTGGAAACTACTCAATATTTTACAATTTACTCAAATATAGAAAAACATGTGTAATTTCTTAGAATATTTTTATTCTTTTTACAAAAATGAACTGAAAATATGCTTATCAATATGAAACATTCGAAAGGGAACTAACAGTGGTCTCTTTTTTTAATAAGGGGAGAGAGTCAACAACAACAATTTTCTCGTTCATAACTCTCTTCAATAACTTTTTCTGTTAAATCATTTAGTACATGTATTTTGACGTTGGTTATATGCATAAAGGTAAAAAGTATATTCCGAAATATTGTTTTTCGTCGAAAATATGTTTTTAGAATTATTTTTAAAAGCTGGCTTCATAAATCAATTTTTTGGACAATGACTTATCCCTTCCAGAATTCCCTTTTCACATAACATTTTTTTTGTTTTGGAAAATATTTTCGGACAACTTAATAGTCAAAATATCAAATCTCCCAAAAGATAAACTACTAATTCTAAAATTTAAAAACAAAATTTAATAAAAGTCAGAAGGAAAAAGATATAACACCCTCCAATCAAAATCCAACATCAACATCATCAATTATTTTGCTATTAGAGTGGAAAACAAATGAACGAACAAAGCAAGAGTAACAAATTGCGATATCACGGGTTACTGTGTGTGGGTGAGAAAGAGGATGGAGATGAGAGAGAGACAAATTCACTAGTACAGTCAGGGGAAACGGCACTGGTTATTTTTTTCTATAGGCAGCGGTTTCTGAACCGAGGCATATTCAGGCGAGGTAAAAAGTCTAATACTTTTGGTCTCGGTTGAGAACCGAGGCATAAAAAGAGAGGATTTGGCCTCGGTTCAGCTATAACCGAAGCAGTAAAGTTTTTGGTTTTTTTAATTTTTTTTCGTAGGACTTTATGCCTCGGTTCCCTTTAACCGAGACAGTAAGTCTCACTCTACTGCCTCGGTTCAGGCTACAACCGAGGCAGTAGACTCTTTTTTTTTTGTTCTCTTCCGCAACACATTCTGCTTCGGGTTTGACCATAACCGAGGCCGTAAGTGGTCTTTCGACTTCGGTTTTGACCTGAATCGAGGCATATAAGTACTTTTTTTTTAAAAATGATGTCTGTTTCTACAACATTCCCAACCACAAAAACAGACCTGCATATATTTTTATAACCAGAACAGTCCAGAATAATGCAAAAACGTATATTTTAAATTAAAATTATATTAAAACATAAATATATTGAATGGAATCATAAATCAACTTCTTAGAAACATAAATCAATCCAATGTAATCATAAATCAAGTTTCAAGCATAAATCAATGCAATGTACATGTTAAACTTATAATAATGTAGAAAAACATAAAACAACTTAGAAACATAAACTTAGAACTTACTATATCCTAATATCTACTACATACTATTATATAAATGAATTACATATTTAGCAAGTGTTTTCCTCACAAGTTGAATTGACTTCTCTGGAATTGGAGCAGTCCTATTAAATCTCTGCATAAAACACAATGATTTCAATTAGTGTCTATGAAATCCAAATATAGAGAAAATAAAATTCAAACCTAAATATTACTGTTTCCCATCCAGTGGTGTAATGTGCACGAATGATGGTCATCATCCAAAACATAACGTAGTAACCACATTCATATGACCCCATTTGTCTATTATACTACAATATATCATCATAATTATAAAATGTTAAGTAACATCATTTGAATGGAACCAAATGTAACAAAGTATGGACTAAAATACCAAACCTTAAGGGCAACCCATGCAAGCTTTTTAGCTGTAGCAGTAGATCTCCTAGATAACATCATATGTGTTGCAAGGGAACTATTAAAAAAAATTTCTTTAGCATACATTTATATAACAAAAAATTCCACACATTGAGATTTTTACCAATCTACTACATGTCTAAGAGGGCTGGGAGGAGACTTCTGCAATGAACAAAACCAGACAACAGTGTTCTCCGGTATGGAGATCACAAGTAGCTGCCAATGACACCTGAAATTGGTAATAACTTATGAATCATATACCAAAATTAATAAATGAATGTGTTGAAGTTAACAAACTTCACTTACCCATGTATATAAGGGAGAAAATATATCTCCTTCCCCATTCCAAAGCAGGTGGTGATGTATGTTTGGATATCATCAAATTTATTTCTTTCATGAGTCATAGAGGGGTCAGTGAACCCATATACATCGTTGAACCCCTTCTTGTTACTAACATCAAACATATACCTAAAATGAAGAAATAATCTGATATAAGTAAGTTGATAAAATAGAATTATATATAAAAGTTTTCATAAACTTACATCATCCACAGCTGAATGAGTGTAATATTAATTTCTTCTCTACCCGACGCAAGCTCCCTAACATCTTGATGATGCAAGTACAATGGGATCTGAGCTTCTCTTCCAAATGTAGTACAATCCCAATGTACATTCATCGGCACATACATTATAAATCACAATCAAATATGCAAACAAAGATCAATACAATCCACAATTGCAAGAATTCATGAAATTCAAGACACGTATATTAAAATTGATATGTATTAATAAATTATGAAAAAGTTATTACTCTTCTTAAACTGTCCAACCGGACAATTCAAGATTCAATACATGTAAGTTATTATTACTATCTCCTCTATATTCATTTGTAAAACATACATTGGTTAAAAAAAATCTGGAGATAGTAACTAATTTTTGTATTGAATCTCAAACGGGAAACTAAGGCTAATTCTCAACAAAAGTATATATTCAAACAAACAAATAATTTCATATAAAATATACAATATATTCAAGCAAACAAATAATTACATATTCATATTAAAAAGAAAATTTTAAGGATAGAAACCTGGAAACGTGAAAGCTGGTCAACTATCGAAAATGTCTGCTTATAAGACCTCACCACAACAATACAATATCTACACAAAAACAAACAACACATTAGTTAGTTTCATAGTTTCTAACCTTAAAGTTTATTTCATCACCAAATAAACCAATTTAATCCAAATATTCCTAGTTCCTATACTCTAATTCAAAATTATACATCAACAACCAATTCAATCCTAACAATTCAAAATTATATAAAACCTACTTCAAAATTATATAAACATAATTCAAAATTATATAAACCTAATTCTAAATTATATAAACCTAATTATATAAACCTAACAAATATATAAAACAATTAAAAAAAACTTACCTCGAAGGATAACTCCCACGGGAAGCCGTCACCGATGTGCAGCCAGGGCGTCGTGCAGCGGCGGAGCAGTGACGTCGTGCAGCGGAGACAGCGGCGGACCAGTGATGGTGCAGCAGCGGTGCTATGGGCAGCCCAGTGCAGCGGCGACAACAATGGAGCAAATGGAGCACGGACGCGAAAGCAAGCAGAGTTAATGGAGGGCGATGCAATAATAGAAAGAAATGGAGGAAGAAAATGAAGAAAAGGCGAGACGAGACGTACCACGAAGAAGAAGGTGGAAGAGACGATTTGTCTGCTGCGCGCTGCGGAGAAGAAGATGAACAGGTTCTGTTTCGTGGAGAAATTTAAACATATTACTGCCTCGGTTCTTCACCTAACCGAGGCATAAACACAAGAAAAGGCATCGGTTCTCCAACGAACCGAGGCCCAAAGCGTGTACAAAGGTTGGAATTGCAAATTGGCAGGTGGATCAGAGTTATATGCCTCGGTTCTTAACAGAACCGAGTTAGTATCAGCAAATTATGCTTTGGTTTGCGTCAGAACCGAGTTAGTAGGAGGTGGCAGGTCTGGCAGGTGGCAGGTCTGGCAGGTTTGGAGCAGAGTTATCCGCCTCGGTTTTGTCCAGAATCGAGTTAGTAGAGGCTTTTCGGCACCGGTTTCTGGTCAACCGAGTTAGTAGCTCCATTAGGGGTTGGAAGTCCCATCAACTGTCAGACTGAGCAAGTTGGGTCAGAGGTTTATGCCTCGGTTTTTCAAAGAACCGAGTTAGTATCTTGCTTTTGGCACCGGTTTTATGGCAACCGAGGCATATTCTTTATAAATATTTACGAATCTGCCACCGCGTTTTTATACGCTTCGGTTTCGCTTAAAACGAAGCGTATATTGCGATTTCTAATCCCTTTTTTTTACTAGTGATTGGATAAGTGAAGAAGGTGGATTAGGGTTAGGTGAACTTTTTCAGTTGGGGCTACATAGAGAAAAGATTGAAGTGAGAGAGATGAAAGAAAAAGGGTTGAGAAGAATGAAGGAGGTGAGAAACGGTTGAGAAGAATGAGGGAGGTGAATAAGGGTTTAGCAGTTTCTTATTTTTTTAGTTTTGAAAATGAAAATTATTCAAATACCTTTGACCTTAAAACTTAGAATCCACAATATATGTAAGTAGTTTGTCTACTAAAACTCAATAAACATTACTAAAATGTATCAATTGAAAAAAGAGACGTAGACAAGTTAACAAACTCTATATATAAACAAAAGTTTGAGAAAGATTGAAGTACTAATGACAATAAATGCACGAAACGAAACATGTAAAGGGAAGTATAAATTTCTCGAAAATATGGACATAAGTACGTATCATTGTTGTCGAACTCATAGGTTTACTTGTTTACCCACTGTTTCTCAATGTATTGAATTTCTAAACTTATTTATTTCTCCATATTAAAAATATGGACAACCACTTTTATGAATGGAGCACAAATACTTTTTTTTTTAACATTGATGTTAAGTTTATTTAATGATTTTATTTTCATAAAAAGTAGGATAACAAAAATATTCGTATAGTAAGATAACAAAAAGATTGTACTTGCAGATATCTACGTTTAAAATTTGTATCGGATTAGTCGCTTACTTATAAAGGGAGAGAATGGTTATCATATCCGATAATAATTATTAATATTTTTCTGCAGTATTTTTTTTTTCAATTCAAGTGTGGTGACCAAAATAAAATCACCCAGGAAAAGAAATATTAAAAAAAATCGTTTAAAATTTAACTTTATATATTTTTATGTTTTTATTTAAACATATGAAAATTGAACTTATTTTGCAAAATATTAATTTTTTAAAATTGACATTTTATAGAAACTCATTTAAATTTTTCTTTTAAAAAATTAAAAATATTTATATTAATATTTTATTGAGTAATTTAAATTTGAATTATAATTAAAAAATAATTTTTTATCAAATTTAAATATTTATTTTTAAATAGTTACGTTATATATATATATATATATATATATATATATATATATATATATATATTTATAATAAGTTTCGTGGAGCAAACTTATGGTATTTCTTGGAACAAACTTGTGTTATTGTGACATGTACTAGCCTTTGGCTTGTGTTATTACGCGTAGAAAATGTATTCATTAGCCTTTGGCTTGACTTTTGTGTACGCAAAGAAGATAAGGAGAACGCGAAGAGGACTTTTGTGGCTGTGAATTTCGAAGAATTTGTATGAGTGTGACTCTCACTGAATTATTATTTGGGAGAGTCAATTCCTGGAACTTAATATGCACGCACCTTGAAATTAATTGATAGAATTAAATGTATGCCACCGACCTAATTAAGGGACTTCATTTTTTCTATAAAAGATATTTTTTGAAAACGCAGACTTTGACTCATGAGAAATCATAAGTCTTTTTTATCTTTTCTATATGGTTTCTGCAACTTATCATTGATTAGAAGACATTATATATGTATATGACATTGAGTTTTATTTCACAGAAAACATTTAACACTACTTCTAACCAAAAGTTTTAAAAGAAAGAATCTATGAATCTTTTATTTTATATAATAGTTAACTTTATTATTTTTATTCAACGAGAGATTTTGATTTATATTTAAATTATTTTTAATATGATAATTCCTTGCATTTGATATCGCCTTATTGCAATTAAAGAAGTATTCTGAGAATTGAAACATTAACACAGAACCCAAAGAGAAGAACTGTTTCTAGAAAATTATATTCAAAGGTAGAATAATAACAATAAAAGTAATTAAAATAAAATAATTATAAATATAAAAATAAAATAATTAAAATAAAATAATAAAAAATATAAAAATAAAATGTTTAAAATAAAAATAATAACAATAAAAATAAAATTATATTAAATAAAATATTTAATATATTTAAATATATTAAATTATATTAAAATATTAAATTAAATTAAATAATTATTAAAATTTAAATAAAAAACAAAATTTTGAAACAATTATTTATCGAATATCAAATAAAATTATATTAAATAAAATATTTAAATACATTTAAATTATATTAAAATATGGGTTAAATATTTTTTTAGTCCCTAAACTATTGGTCGTTTCTGGTTTTCGTCCCTCTTTCAAAGTAAGGTACAATTTGGTCCTCATTCTTTTCGAAACGTTTGTTTTAGTCCTCAGAATTTTGGTTTTAGTCCTCATTTGTTGCTAAATGAGGACCAAATTTTTAAACAGTGTTTAGTTTCCGAGGACTAAAACGAACGTTTCGAAAAGAATGAAGACCAAATTGTACCTTACTTTAAAAGAGAGACGAAAACCAGAAACGACCAATAGTTTAGGGACTAAAAACATATTTAACCCTTAAAATATTAAATTAAATTAAATTAAATAATTATAAAAATTTAAATAAAAAAAAACTTTAAAAACAATTATTTATCGGATATGAATATCCGTAACATAATTTATCAAATTTTGTATATAATTTTTGTTTTTGTTTAAACTTTAATAATTATTGAATTTAATTTAATATTTTAATATAATTTAATATATTTAAATATATTAAATGTGATTTTAAATATTATTTTTATTCTCATTATTATTATTCTTATTTTAGTTATTATTATTTTAATTTTTTTAATAAAATTACTATAAAAATATAAATCATATTTTAATAATTATTAAAATATAAAAATATAATTAATAATATTATAATTTTTATTTATATTCAATATTTATTAAATTTTAATTAAAAAACAAAAGTGTTAGTATACAGATTTTAATATCTAATAAACAAGTTTTTAAAATTTTAGTTTTTATTTAAAATTTAATAATTATTTAATTTATTTTAATATTTTAATATAATTTAATATATTTGTATATAGTAAATCAAATTTTTTATTATTTTTTTTATTATTTTTCTTTTTATATTTGTTATTTTATTTTTATGTTTTTAATATAAATATTATTATAATGTAGATCATATTTTAATAATTCTTAAAATATAAAATTATATTAAATAATATTTAAATTTTAAATTAAATTAAATTATTATTAAGGTGGTGAAGAGTGTTTTTAATAAGAAAGAGAAGAAAGTGGAAAAATATTTATTGAAGTTAAAAATGAAAGTTTTGAAAAAGTTGGAGGTGTAGGATGAGATATTAGAAGGTTAAAAATGAAATTTTTGGAAGTACAGGATGAAATGTTGAAGGTGTCGGGTAAAAGACCCCCGACTAATTTCATAACAGGCCCAAGCCCAATTGCGCTGAATGCGAAGCAGAAGGCAAGAGATGTAAATGGAAGACCAACAACACCATACAAGACATAAAATGTTTACAAATGGAAGAGATTTCACGTTCCTAATTCTTTTATTTTCCTACTACAGGTGAGACAAGTGACTCTTATATTTTGCTTATAGTTTAATTCCTTATTCCTACAATTTTGGATGTTAACAATGTTGGATTATTGTACTCCCTTCCTATATGAAGAATATATCAAAATAATCTAGACCATTATGTATCATTTTGTTTAGTGGGGAGAAAAAAAATTAGTGAGGCAAATTAAAGTCATTTGAAAGAAGGGAAAAGTCAAGTAAGAGTACAAAGGAAGAGAGAAAGTCTTCCCTGCATAACACAAAACTTGCACTGGTATTTTCGTTGTTATGAAGTCATTCACAGTTGGATCGGGCTGATTTTTGGACAGTGGGTTCTAGATGTATGATTCTTCATTATGACGATTCGGATCGTCAGTTAGAGGTCTAATTTGGGAGAAAACAACCTCGCATCAGCAACTCTGTTTTGGATAATTTTCATCTTCTTTGTTATCATTTGTAAGCATTTATGCTTAGTTGGTTTGGTTCATTCAAAACCTCTCATTTGATGTTTTTATTGGAGACTCTTTTGTACCCTATTATTAATCATAGTGTATTTTTCTTTGGTTGGGATGACTCATGGTTTTTATCTTTGTATTGAGGGTTTTCCATGTTAAAATTGTTAGTATATCTTTGTTATTTGGATTATGTTTTTGTTCTATTTATTTAGTACTTCTCGTAGATTCTCGCAAGAAGGAGAATTGATTTTTCGCCATGTTATTACTCTTTCTTAAGTTGTAATTTTTTTAGCCCTTTTCCCATCAAACAATTGAATGACATTTAAAAGTACAAGCCTAAGATTTGAAAAAGTTTAATTCTCTGTTTGTTTCGGTAGATTATATTAACATGGAAGAACAAGTTTCATTTGTGTTTGTTTCAAGCAATTAGAATAGGTTGACGAGACAGAAAATAAGGGAGGAAATGGAAAGAGGTTCTCGTTATACTGAAGAAAGAAGACGAGAAAAACAACTCAACAAATGTGAGATTATATAATTGTCCTCCGTTTTCAATCGTGTTTTTGACTCTCTTCTCACCTCACAGTCATCGTGCAAGCAAAGCTGCATATGCAAGGAATTGTGACAAATATTCCTGCCACACATTGAATGCACACAATGAAGATTCATTGGCTTTTTCACAATGGAGGTAGATGAAGTTTTGAATTCGCCATTATAAAACTATGACTCTGGTGGTTGTGTTGCATTCTGAGTGTGGATACTTGTTATGATTTATTCGTATTTAGTTTTAGTAAATAAGAAATCTTCTATAATCTTTTTTTTCATTTCTCTTTATATTTAATATTAATTTAAAAATATTCTATGAGGTCTATTTTAGAAGAGAGGATTACAAAATACAAGCAAGTAATTTTAAGTAAAGAAATTTATCATAAACTTTCTTGTCTTGATATTTTGACATGGTATCAGAGATTGGTCTCTGAACCATAGTCTTTTCTTGGGTTCTAGTGTTGTTTCTTATAGGTATCTTGGGGTTGGAGTAAACACTTACGAATAATAGTTTTTTCTTGGGTTCTAGTGTTGTTTTTGTGGGTATTTTGGGGTTGAAGTAAACACCTGTTGTGGATGATCAGATCTTCTACCGTCATCTTCTTTTGGTTTTAATTTGAAAAGTTTCGTGAATTTGCTATGTTGCCATCTTCATACCCAACACATAGGTTTGTAAGGTTGGTGTTGTCTACCTAGCCATCATGTTCCTTTTGACTTCATACGCAACACACAAGTTTGTGCATTTGGTGTTGTCTACTCGACTAGTCAAGCTTCTTCAAGGAAAATCGAGCTCTTACCCAGTAGTTCGAGCTCTTACCCAACTGTCCAAGCTTCTACCTGATAGGTCGAGCTTCTACTTGTCAGTTCGAGCTTCAATCTAGACCTGACAAGCCAAGCTTCAACTCGACAACACATGATTTTTTTTATATTTTTCCATCATGTCTTATGATAAATATGAATCATATCTTGTTCGTTTTAATGGCAAGAATTATGCTTTGGAATTTCAATTTAAGCTCTTTGTCAAAGGAATATAATTATGGGGTCATATTGATGGCTAAGTTCTAGCACCTATCGGAGTAGCGGATTTGGAAAAATAGGAAAGCAAAGATGTCAAAATCATGTATTGGATTCTTAGCTTGGTGGAGCCAAATTTATTCTTAATCTTATGCCTTATAACATTGTTAAGGACATGTGAGGTTATTTGAAAAATGTTTATCATCAAGTTAATGTCGTTCGAAGATTTCAATTGGAGTATGAGATAACCATTTTCACACAAGGGAATCCATCAATTTAGGAATATAATTTTGGTTTTCAAAATCTATATGGGCTAAATATTCAAATATTATTAATGTGGGTATTTCTGGTGAAGTCTTAGTTGTTGTTCAAGCTATGCACAAGACTAGCAAGCGAGATCAATTTTTGATGAAGCTATGATCTGCTTTGAAGCTACTCATTCCAATATGATGCCCTGTGCCCACTAGTGCAGAAAGGGGTTTTAACGTCTCCCAATAGACGTCCGTCCACAAAAGCCCCAACGTATATAATTGACCGGTGGCATATTAGTAAATAAGTGGAACTGTAGACGTCCGTCCTGGGGCTAGCCGGACGTCTATAATGTTATGCACGTCCGTCCTGGGTGACGGACGTTTAGTAGGCTGAACTAGTAAACACCTATCAGCTCTTTGAACGTCCGTCCTTGCCCGCGACGGACGTTTATACGTGAGTGAACGTCTGTCCTAAGTGACGGACGTTTATTAGGCTGAACAGTGAAAACCATGTGCAGCCTTTGAACGTCCGTCCCTGGCCGACACGGACGTTTAAAATTGAGTGAACGTCCGTCCTAAGTGACGGACGTTTATTAGGCTGAAGAGTGAAAACCATGTGCAGGCTTTGAACGTCCGTCCCTGGCCGAGACGGACATTTAAAATTGAGTGAACGTCCGTCCTAAGTGACGGAAGTTTATTAGGCTGAAGAGTGAAAACCATGTGCAGGCTTTGAACGTCCGTCCCTGGCCGAGACGGACGTTTAAAATTGAGTGAACGTCCGTCCTAGGTGACGGACGTTTATTAGGCCGAAGAGTGAAAACCATGTGCAGGCTTTGAACGTCTGTCCCTGGCCGAGACGGACGTTTATACTTGAGCGAACGTCCGTCCTAAGTGACGGACGTTTATTAGGCTGAACATTGAAAATCCATGTGCAGCCTCTGGACGTCCGTCCCTGGCCGAGACGGACGTTTATACTGGAGTGAACGTCCGTCCTAAGTGATGGACGTTTATTTGGCTGAACAGTGAAAACCATTTGCAGGCTTTGAACGTCCGTCCCTGGCCGAGACGGACGTTTATACTGGAGTGAACGTCCGTCCTAAGTGACGGACGTTTATTTGGCTGAACAGTGAAAACCATTTGCAGGCTTTGAACGTCCGTCCCTGGCCGAGACGGACGTTAAAAGGCTGAACGTTTATAGCTGAACGTTTTCAAGTACCCATTGCAGCCCTTAAACGTCCGTCTCAGGGGGACGGACGTCTACTAGGCTGAACGTTTCAATTTCCCAAGTAGGGACCTTACACGTCCGTTTTGGGAGGGCTCGGACGTCTATAATACACACAGACGTCCGTCCCCATATAACGGACGTTTAAAGTACTGACAGGGTGGTTGGATATTTAATTCTCTTCAGGTCCAGAGACGTCCCATATGCGGGGCCAGACGTTTATACTATTATAGACGTCCGGGCCCTCTTAGGACGGACGTTGAGGGTCTGCCATGGGGAGTTGAAACGTTCAGTTTGTTCAATATAATAGACGTCAGCCCCCCAAAACGGACGTTTATCATATTACAGACGTCGACGCAACCAAGGACCGACGTTTAAACCCACCCGCGAATATCATTTTTAAATCCTCAAAGACGTCACATTAGTGAAGAACCGGACGTCTATACTATTATAGACGTCCGTCCACAAGCTCGCCGGACGTCTAAGAGTATAATATCGTGCTCCCGCGAACCAGTGACCAGTTAACGTTTGGAAACGCACTGTTCATCGTCTTCCACCGCAAAACGCTGCTGCGCCATTGATTTCCAGGTGAGTTTTCTCGTTTTTGGACCGTTTAAATTCATTTTCAATCCGATTACATTGCTCTGTGATGAAATACCTTTGATTTGAACCGATTAAAAATCGTTTTCGGTCCGTTTTTTTGCAGACTCTTGCGTGTTCTTGGAGGCTTCTTTGACTGTTTTTGGACTGCGTTTTAGGCCGTTCACTCCTCCGTTTTCATCCTTTTCATTTCGAATCTACTTTTCAGGTTAGCTTGTTGGTTGAAATTTTTTTGTATGCATGTAATTGAGTTTTGTGAATGCACGTTTTTTACTGTAAAATGTGACTGCGTAATTGGCTTTTGAATATATCTGTATTAGTTGTGTATTATATAAGTATCAAATCATTGAGTGACACTTAGTTCCCGTTTGAAATTTAAGACAAACGATTAATCTTTTAATCGTTTGTGTTAAATTTTGAATTGTCCGATTGGACAGTTTGAGAAAATTAATTTCCATAATTTGCAATTCCATGTCATTTGGAGTTTAAGGATAAGATTGATAAAATTTCGGTTCAGTACTTGTGTTGTTCTCCGGATGCATATTTGATTGTGGTCATCGTTGACTACTCTCATTTCGTGTATTTCGGAGACCAATGCGAAATGCTGCCGAAATCTTATCAATTTTATGATGTAGACTTCAATGCACGTGGCTGATATAATTATGAAAATTAGTTTTTTTGAATGGGTAGGGCCTAACCTTGTGAGAGTTAAAACACTTGAACTAATGATTTTACGAACATAGTATGGATCGAAGCTGGATGAAGGAACGTCGCATCAGTGAAGAGTATGAGAAGGGTGTTTCGAAGTTCTTGCAATACGTTGAACAAAATGCTAAGTCCGTCAACGGGAAATATTTTTGTCCTTGTGTGCGTTGTCTTAATCAAATACGGCAAGACTTAGGCAATGTGCGTGACCATCTATTCATGTACGGCATAATGAGGACTTATACCGTTTGGACTTGGCATGGAGAACTACTGGAGCAGCAAACCACGTCACGAGGAACGGATTATGTGGAAGAATGGATGAGTGACCATTTAGAGGACATGATACGTGATGTCGGTGAAGATGACATCTTCCTCAGCTGCCTTGATCTCACAGAGAATTGTAAGTTCAAATTATAAGCAGTTATTTGATTGTGTATCTATCACGGCATGTCTTCTAAGTAACTTGGTTTTTTTATGTGCAGGATGAGTTGGTTGAGCAGCAGACTCAGGGCACATTTGCTGGCCAAGGTAGGGACGACATTCTGACAACGGCCATTGGAAGGCCCGAGCACCCAGGACGTGTACGTGGAGTTCCTGGGGCGATTGGTCTTCGTGACTATTTTGGCCCTACACAGAAAACCCCCCAATCAATGAGTCAGGAGACACTGAGGCAGATGGATCTTCAATGGGAGGAAAGACTCAACCAAAGCATGAGATCAATGGAGCAACGATTCATGGAGCAGCTACAAGAACAAAAACAAATACAAAGAGCGCTTGAAGAAAAGCTGCATTCCATGACGCAAGGCGACATGGGGGTCGATGAAACTCCCACACCACCTCGTGTCAGCACTAAAGGATCATGCTCTACTGTAGACCCCACTCAGTATAGCGGTCAATATGAGCTGTTGGTTGATGGGGATCCCCCACGCATTGTGGCTGTCGGACGAGTGCTTGAGGGAGGGGAGACCATTCATGGTGTTGCCATATTACCCCAGCACGTGCGTGTGACCATTGACGAGGTTCGGGATCCCCAGGCTCAGGTGCCTGTACCCACTCCAGAAATTAACTTTGTGGGGGAGGCCATAGGATCATTTATTGCATGGCCTAGAGCATTGATCATGTCCCACATCGCTACTCCACAGGTATAATGTCTTTTAAAATAGTATTTCTATGTTTATTCTTCATATAATTGTTGACAAAGCTTTGACGTAAATTCTTATCTTCAGTTCACACGTCCTCAGAAGCAGCCAATTCATGATACAGTCATACATGAAGATGATGAGATGGCTGAAGCGGAGGATGATCCTCTATCAAAGTTAGTGACAAAATTACCCAGATTAAAGAAAGCATCATTAGAACTCTACTGGGATTTGAGGGTATTTGGTCTTCCCCCACATGTGCCAGTTTATATCACATTTTCTGATGCATTGGAGGTGATTGGGGGAGACAGGATGTTGAATATTTCCATCATTCAGCTGTGGTGCATGTAAGTTACTCAATTTGGTCTTTCATATTACTTTTATTTACATTGTTATATAGTTTCTAACAACTTAACTTTGTTGTTTTAGGTACATGGACACAATCGTTGTAGACCAAGGTCGGTCTTCCGTGTACGGATTTGTTGAACCTCAGACCATTCAACCGTCTGGTAACACACTTCAAAACAGACAAGATTATTTGCAAACATGGATGGATGAGTCAAAAAGAGACGTATACCTTGTGCCATACATTGACGGGTAGGTGTTGTTATATGTGGTCAGTTTATTATTATAGTTTCGTTAATTAGTTGAATAACTATTTGTCCTTCGTGATAGGTCGCACTGGCAGCTGATGGTAATCATTCCCAAACAATGTAAAATTATATTTTTTTGTTCGTTGCACAGGAGGATGAAAACTGAGTTGAGAACCATGCTTCAAGGGTAAGTGTTTCTCCAAAAATGACTTTGAATTTGATGTTCACCTTCAACTTTTATGATAAAATAGTCATATTAATTATACTTTGTGTTTTCAATCTGTACAGAGTTATTGGTAAATCTCGTGGTCAACTGGTTCAAGTTTTGTATCCAAAGGTTGTAAGTCATTTAACGTTTCCTTTTCATTTATGTTATTGAATGATCTAAATTCTTAACTATTTAGTTTGTTATTTTAGTGTAACCACCAGGTAGATTCATGGGAATGTGGCTTCTATGTGATGTGTTGGATTAAGACCATCATTCGAGCAGTCATTACAGATGACTGGAATGAGGTAATGATGTATACCTTCAATACATTACAAATCATATTCATCTACAACTATATATGAAACAATAATGAATCTTTGTTGAATTTTGCAGCGCTTCAAGACTACATCGCCTATTACAGAAGACACAATTAAACAGATAAGGCAGGAGTGGACCGCTTATCTTCTGCAAAGATGGAGTTAGGAATAGTTATATTTCTTGTTGAACATTGTTTAGTTTTTTAGTTTAAGTTTTATGTTGATAGTTTGGTAGTGGATTGAACTCCACATTAAGTAGAACTTTGTTTATATAAACCGCATTTTTATATTATTGCAAAATTGTTCTGGGACATTTTTCTGCTTTTCAGGTGTGGTTTTATTGAAAAAATAAACTAATTTTTAAAAAAAAAACGCCCAGTAGACGTCTGTTAGTGCACAGTCGGACGTCTACAGACGTCTGTCAGTGCACACACGGACGTCCACCCCCCAGCTCCTACCTAAAGCATTTCAGCAAGGTAGACGTCCGGGGGGAGGAGGCGGACGTATATATAGACGTCCGTCCAGACACAACGGACGTTCGTGTAAACGTCCCTCCTGACACAACGGACGTTCATGTCGACGTCCGTCATGACACAACGGACGTTCACGTAGACATCCGTGCTGACACAACGGACGTTCAGGTAGACGTCCGTGCTGACACAACGGACGTTTACCGAGACGTCCGTCCTGCCACAACGGACGTCTGAGCAACGTCACCCACATAAACGTCGGGCGTACGGCGGACGTCAAAAGGCCAAAATATCGGACGTTAAAACCCCTTTCTGCACTAGTGGCCTCATTTGGATGAGTGAGCTTCTTCGAGAGGAATAAGAAATCACAACAGATGCAGTGATGGAACAACATATCAATTCTATTATTCCTGGTGTTGTGGCCTATGTCGCCCAAGGAAAGAATAAGACTACCGATATGTGTTTTGTCCAATGCTACAATTGCAAAGGATTTGGTCATCTTGCGGAGGATTGTCCATAAAAATTATGTAACTATTACAAGCAACAAGAGAATATCATCATAGCTTGTCCCACTTGCCTTGAAAGAAGTAATGCATTGCTTATCATGCCTATGTTGGTGCTTTGAGTTCTGTTACATTGCCCACTCCAACTTTTGTTCTTACACCTTATGCAAACACTCCAGAAATGGATTAAATTTCTTCCATTATCATTATTTTAACATTATTAAATTTAAATGGATCTCTCCCCTCATCTTTCGGATTAAATGCAATATTGCGACTTCCTTTTAGTGATACAAGCCTTCAAAGACGAAACTATTGTCTCTTGAAATCGTATATATGCAAATAGAGAAAATTCATTCTTTATTTCATTTACTAGTCATTTATCTCCTTTGTAGGGCAGAAAATTCATGTTTAAATAAATTAATCAACTTTGACTTTTCTCTTAAATAATTATTTATTTGGTTATATTATCCGTCTAATTACATGGATTCCGATTATTTTAAAAAGTCGACCCAATATACTTTCTTTACAAAAATACAAACCTCGAAACACTTTCAATAGAGACATATACACACATTTTTTTTTCAATCACTAATTAATTTTAAATATACAATATTATATTTAAATACAATAAAAAAATTATTTTTCTTTATAAAAGACGTCACTCTAAGAAACACCATTTTGAAGTTTACTTGGATTCTTGATTTTTAACATAATTGAGGAGATAAAAAACATAAAATGTTTTAAACTTGTTTCATATATATACACATACAAATAAAAGCACGAGATGAGAAAAATGAGGAGGCGAAAGTATATATAATAGTGAGACAAACACACAAAACAGGAGACAAAGTCGGAGACGCATAAGAGTGACTTGAATGACGAAGTGAAATTGAGTTGTTTATTAGCAACAAACAGATAGCAAAACATACTTAAAAAGTTGTGACATGCACATAAGATTGTGATGAAAACAGCAAGATGGAGTTTTGATTTGACAGAGTATTATATCAGATCCTTTCTTGAAGATTTGGCTGCATTGGCTGCACACGAAAGGCAAATGGCATATGGGAATTGTAATCCCTCACACTCTGATCAAACCCGTTCTCCACTTCTCTTGCTCCTTCCACTGCCAAACGTTGTTGCTGTTCAAATAACACAATACACCATCAATTAAATGGCCATTCACAGGGTTAAACTATCTTACAATGTTATTTTAGCACAAATTTTAACCTTTTTCATAAGAGAAAAACAAAACATAAATTGGACTGTTATGCAATAAAAATATGCCATGAATGGGTGATTCTTTTTCTTATTTATTTTACTTCATTTACGTATATTATGCAGGATATTTAAAGTTATTGTTAAGAATTCAAGAGAAGTAAGATGGACCAAGTTTTACTATCATAAAAAAAATAAATTCATAGATTTGTTGTCTTAATATTTTAGGTTACAAATGGTGTCTTGATCTTTTATATAAATTTATAATTAAAAGAATAATTTTCAAAATATTAAAAATTATTAAAAGGATTGATATATGGTTTTTATGTTCAAAATGACAACAAAACACTCTTATAATATTTTCAATTTCCACGATTATGAAACTATTCCTTAAACATGAAGTTGACAACAGTTTTACTAAATGAAGAAAAAACAATACCATGTCAAAAATTGCAATATGCAAATGCTGCTTGTGTATTTCTATATGGAAACATTTAAAAATTGCTGGAGATAGAGCACGGTTTATAAACCTAATATATTAGACCATGGTAATATAAATATTATCTAAAATTTAATATTGGTAACGTTTAAATTGGGTAATAAAATTTAGTTAATGGAGTAGCAAATAAACTACACGAGTTTACAAATGAAGTTCTAACTTTAGAACTATGGTATTACGCTTCAAGATCGGTAAGTCGTAATCTTTAAACAATTTATTTTCCATTGACCCATTTGAAGAAATATTACATATACAAGTAGGCATCCACTATGTGGTGAATAATTATGTATTCCATTTTTTATGCAATAAAGTTTTTAATCTAATTGCTGTTAATATTAAGGGGTGATAAAGTTTGTCAATTAAGTGTGCCTCCTATCTTATTCAAAATTTTCAAAATGATAATTTGGTTTCATGGAATTTAAGATTTAGATGAAAGAAATGTCTTTACATTGTGTTTTACTCTCATTTTTGGGAAGGTAATTCTTGTACTAATACTTTTGGTAATCTTGAAGTTTTCCATGCATGAGCAAAATTTTCACTGTTTTGATATGATATATAGTTTTATTAGTTATGATATTTTTCAAAATAAAAGTTATCTTTTTATTTTGTACAACTGTTTCCATAGATTTTGATCAATATTTAGACAGTCCTTTTGTAAGGCTATAATAGAACACTAGTCGAATCTAATACATGACATTGAAGAAAACCACATTAAAGGTTTTATCTTCTTTTATTCACTTATATACTGTTTTTGAGGTGGGGATATTGGACAAAATAACAACAGAAGCAGAATGTATCAGTTTATTTTTTCTATTTAAGTAAACTCCCTATATGGTAATACAATGGTTATCACATATAAATCGTGGTTTTAATGGTAATCTATAAGTCTCTAAAAAAATTGTAATCTATAACTCATTGGGGTCACAACATAAAAGTTTTTGGACACATTAAAACCAGATTACGGCCATAAATGTGGTGACACATGAACTTCCTTTTCATTCAATTTCTCATTATTAAAGTTTCTTAACCATAACCTCACTTTAGAACAACTCTATAATGTGTGCCTTGCCTAAACAAACATTATTAAATCCTCCCTTAATTTATTCAACGAGTTGATGAGATAATTTTACAGTTAATTTTGTATTATCAGATGTGACTACAAAAAAGGCTTGTCAAACCTTGAATTCTCAAAATGCCAAAAGTTCTAAGTAGTATAGTTTTAGAATGGAAAGAAAATGAAATTAGGAACTTTTCATGGTATGAGATTTGGAAGTAACCATGCATTAAAACAGTGGGTTTGTGTAATGTATTACGTACCCAGAGAAAATTAAGTTCCCTGTTCTCCTCCTCCAAGATCTTGTCCTGAACAACAATGAGAAGAAAAAATGATAAAGTTCGTTTTGCATTGAGTATATGCACACACACACACATGTATATATATATATATATATATATATATATATATATATATATATATATATATATATATATATATATATATATATATATATATATATATATATATATATATATATATTTCAATAGCATAAATCAAAGATTTCAATTAAACATACATTTCTCCTGAACATCCTGTACACATCCATCTGCAGAGAAAAAACAAGTTCATCTGTCAGATAATGTATATCTTTTGATTTTGGATTCCATTTGATTTTTCAATGAACAAAATAAACTGAATTAGCTACCATGGACACTAAATACATTGCTTAACAATAGAAGCTATATATTATGGTATATTTAAATAAATTTCTTTATAAACATATATAAGAAAAGAGAATAAAAAGAAAAACAAAAGAAGTTATTCAATAAAACTGTTTTGCACATAATATTTTTGTAGAAAATAATTCATACTAATCCAAAATAAAAAATTTCACTCATGAATTAGTTTTTGTTTTATTGAAGAGTTTGTTTTATTTATTTTTTCTTTTCATTTTCATGCAAGTATTTAGGGAGAAGTTTAGTTCAACAAATTCTACATGTTTTGATTATATACATTTTTAAACCTTCTAAATGACATGGAATAGAAGATGCAGAAAACTTAAAAATTTAGCTTTTTGAAGATTCATTTGCCTGTTTCTCACGAACACTGACGAGACCAGTTTCTAAGGCATCTTCTAAGGCCATGAGTTCCTTGTAGTTCAGAGAGTTTATATCTTCCCCCTTCAAGTGCCTGTAATGAAATAGTTGGTGAAAGATGAAGAGAGAGAGAGAGAGAGAGAGAAATAAGAACGTTAAATGGTTTTAAAATATGCAATTTATGTTATGTTATAATAATATACCTGAGCTCAATTTGCATGCTGTCATTCTCTTTCTTGAGTCTCTCAATTTCGCCGTTTAGGTTCTGAGTTCAACAACATTAGTAGTCACAAACCCTAAAACACACTAGTTGTCTTTTCTTCAAGAAAAATAAACATAGAAAAGAGAAGGGAGAGTACGATGTTGCAAAAAGCCAGAAATTCTCAAAAGAAAGGGCTATTTGGAGTAGATCTGACTCTCTATGGTGGTTGTAATGTCAGACAATAGAGAGATCCATCAAGTGTGAAAGACGTTAATTTGCATATAAAGTCTTTATTCCTACACATATATATGTTCAGTTGTTGTTTCATTTTTTTGCAAGGAAAAAAGTAAGCAAGTGAGTAACGTTTTACTGCCAGATCTGTTCATAGATGTTACATTTCTTGTAGTTCCTGCTTCTCTTTTTTGATAATAATAAAAAACAATATAATAGGTAGAAGGTACAACCCAAATTTAGATCTACTCAGAGAATTCATAGTTCATGTTTCATAGCATATTTTTAGCAAAAGTAGGTCATATTTTCCTTTGGACAAATCGAAAGCAAACACAAAATAGGAGCCATATATTAACCAACCTCATGCTTGGCGTCCCAAAGCCTCTTCCCTGAGGTCTTGTGGTACCTCTCCAATATGTCAATCAAACTTCCTCAACCAAAACAAAAACCAAAAAGTTAAGACCTTTAATTTGCAGATCAATCAAATAGTACCATTTTCATGCACTTGGGCTTCATAAAACTACCCTTTAAGAATCAAGAACAGAAATAAAAAACAAAGAACAAACTTGACATGAGAAACACAAGAAGAAGAAGAAAAGAAACTGTACACAAACGTTAAGATCCTTACGTGGTGGAAGGGCTGATGTAGTCATGCATCTTCCCAGATGCAGCAAAGATGATAAGGGAAACTTGTGCATCACATAGAACAGTGATTTCCTTGGCCTTCTTTAGGATCCCATTCTTTCTCTTGGAGTAGGTAACTTGTCTGTTGCTCGAGTTCTCGATCCTCTTGATCTCAATCTTTCCCCTCCCCATATCTCCCACTTTTTTCTCTTCTCTCTACTATGTTCTCTGGTTTTTCTTGCTTGTGAAATGGAAAAGATGAGAGGGTTGCAAAGATAAAAGTAAGAGAAGAGGTAACAACATGACATAACTGGTTTGAGGATAAGGAACTTTCTTAGGGGCACAGTGGAAAAGTGACAAAGCCAACCCAAGTAACTTTTACATGATGTTTGATTTGGCTTTGTTAGTTGTCGCACTTTCTTAACCATTGGTCTCCTTGCACACTCTCATGGTCATTTAATTGCTATGCTTTGTGGCTATTTTTTCTTTTTTGGAAATTTTCATTTAGTTATTTAAATGCTTTATTATCTCTAGGGTTAAGAATCATGGGGTAGGAAAGGGTAGGGTGTGCTTCTGTGACTTCTGAAATTGGGTTTGGTGCTGGCTTTGAACGACACGTAATTAATTTGTATTGAAGTTTGTGTTATACATTTCCAAGCTACAATTTGGTAGCCAAGCTTTTCCTTGATAGAATAGGGATTTTGAAAGGAAAAAAAAGTGAAAAATTTGGTTTTAAAAAGTAGAGATTAGAATTACTATTTATAATTATCAATAATATTTTTAAAAAGTTGAGAAAATAGTTTATTTGAATGGTGAAACAGAGTTAAACTTAATGTATGAAGTGGAATTTGGATTCCAAAGTTTTTTTTTATGTTATCTGTGTTAAACTTTTAAAATATATATTAATTTTTTTAATATATTAACATTAGTTAAAATTCAATACAAAATTGAACAGAAAATGTGAATTTTATAAGTGATAGAGTATTAAAGAAAATGACTTTTATTATAAAGAAGTGAAATGAAAACATATATTTTTAAGTGATGATATGATTACTACTAGTAATATGATATGGTGGAGATATTATCCTGTAAATTTTAATATAAATATTCGTGTTAGTATCCATAAAAATTAAAAATATAAAACATGTTTTGTTAGTTTAATTTAGGCCACATTTAATGAAGCATTTAATGCATACAATTCTTTTAAAATATAATAACACTCAAAAATTTAATTTAAAACTCACGAAATTTATTAAAACAATTAAACTATTAAAAGATTATTAGAAAATAAAAAACATTTTCTTACAAATGGTTCCCAATGTCCCTTTGTGATGATTTCCGATATAAATTCTTTATTCCTTCAAAATTATTTTTCAAAATTTTGTCTTTGAAAGTATTCACACGAGAAGCAAACTTGCTTCTTTGGTAGGCACTTACATTGCTATTTGAAGGGCGAGCTACATAAAATGGTTGTAGGGGACACAAACAAACAAAAGTATAATAATCAGGGATGGACCATCAAATCAAAAGAAGGTTAATTAATCCCGAATTTCCATGACAAAACGAAGCACATATATTTGAAGTAAGGTCTTAAAAGGGAAATGGAAGTGTTTGAAACATAAAGGGAAGTGCACAATTTGGTCTAAGTCAAGGTCATGGTTGAAACAGGAAGAGGAAGAAAGGGTCTTTGTCATGGTTTGAACAAGCACCTGTGTGTGGATGATTCCTAGAGAGGGGAGTCACTGATTTGAAAGCTTCGTAAATTTGTGAAATGACAACATTCACAGAAGGAACCCTAGAATATTTGTCACGCACAAACTGCTTCAATTCACTATATCCATTGAATCATTGTCTGTTTCTCTGGTTGATGGCATGTTTTAACCTTAATTTAGTAAAGTAGGTTTTTGTTAAATTAAATTAAAAATATTTCGATGTGTTTTTATCTCTTGCATTAAATGATTTGCGTTAGATTTAAAAATAACACAAGTAGTTTATGCAAGTTAAAAAGAAAACTTGGTTTAATGCAAGTTAAATTTCTCTCCTTTTGCATATATGCCCCTGGTCAAAAGGGGCCAATTGGTCAACCAAAGAGGGCTGAATGCCCTGATGCAAAAACCAAAGTTTAGAGTGTTAGAATAAACAATAAACATTTTCAGTTTTAAGTTACATCCAGTTCATTTCATGTATATAAAAGTTGTAATCACATACAGTAAAGGTTAATGAAATTTTTGAAAAGATATTCAGTACTTTGAGTGTCTTCATTTGCTCTCTCTCTTGTTCTTTGTTTTGCTTCGGTGTGCGGTGGCTCTCACCATCTCTAGTGGAAGAAGGTGGAACCCTAGCAGAGTACTTCTCTCCGCTCTCTCTCTCTCTCTAAAACTCTCAACATTTCTAATTTCTCTCTCTTGTCACGTGGTAGCATTGCTTTTAATCATCAGAGATATTTGGTTTGGGTGTTTTCTCGTTTTTGCCCCTAAATCTAATATAGAGTCCAGTATTTAGTAAAATGCACCATTTCGACGATGCTGAAGGGAGCAAATGAAGGAGGATCGAGCAATTAATTGAGAATTTCACCCCGACATTTATCTTTGTGTTGTCTTAAGCATTATATTAATGGACATTTGTTCTTGCACTCATTTTTTATTGAGGTTTCTCTTGAGGTGACCTTGGTGATTAGCTTCTCATTAAATTCTTTTGGTTTGGAGACTCTATTATGGAATAGGTCCTTAATATAATACGATTTATTTTAGTTGGGTCCAAGCTTTCTTTATACTTAAAGTCTCAAGCGTTGTCGGATTGTCTCCATATTGGGTCTACCTTAACGAATGTTTTCTCTTGAACCCAAGTATTATAACATTGGGTTGTTATCTACAGGTATTGGAATGCCAAATTACTCCTATACTTAGATATTAGATCCTCGAATTGCTCTTGTACTCAATCATTGGAACGTTTTGTTACTCTAGTACTCAAACACCAAGTTTCTCTTATGCTTGGACTTTGGAATGTCAAGTTTCTCTTGTACTCCATCATTAGAACATTGAATTTATACTTGTATTCAAACATTAGAACAATGAGTTGTTATTGTATTTAGACCTTAGTACATTGAACTGCTCTTATACTTGGTCATTAAAACATTGAGCTACTTTTGTACTCGAGTACTACAATGTCGAGTTGTTGTTGTACTCGGGCACTAGAATGTCGAGTTGTTCTTGTACTCAATGAATTCTTCTCGAACTCGGGTATTGGAACGTCAAGTTACTCTTGTACTTGAGTACAACACCAAGTTGCTCCTTCCGTAGTCTACTTTTGTTGATCTCGACTATTTCTAGCTTTTGTGGTTGCCAGAGTGATTTGGCAATCAGTGTTTTGACTGAGTTCAGAATTGCTTCTTGGGTTGTTCCTATGTGGAGAAATATTTCTCCTTTCATTTTGTCAAATTTTTGGTTTGGGCTCATATCACCTACAAGTCTTCATAAGTTTAAGCTTGGATTTTTTGCACATATGCGTGACGTTGGAAGCAAGTTTATCATTCTATTGAAGTAATTGTTGGATTTGATTTGAATGGCAATGATAAGGCCATCTCTTCGTTGGAGGACTCAGATGTTGATAAACTTTGTTAGAAACGATTAAAATATCCTTCAATGCTTTTGGTTATGCCTTGTGTTGTGATAGGGTGTTCTCTTTTCTCAATTGTCTTGGATTTGTCTAGTTGGGTTTGCGGTCATTGTGGTTGAGATGTATTCAGACACTTATATTGTCACATATTTGGACACTTAGTTTGTACTCTCTTATTTTTTTCAAGTAAGTCCATAATCGGATAGTGGTAAAATGTTTTAGGTGTTTTCCAAGTAGATCCATGGTCAGACACTTAGGTTTTGTTAACTTGAATAGATTTGAGAGAGTTATTGAGGAGATTTGAAGGTAAATATTTTTGTTGTTTATTTAGGTGGATTTGGAGGTAAGTAAGAGTGGATTTGGAAGTAAATTTTTTTAATCTGTCACATCAATCAAATCCTACACTAATTCTTACAAACTTTACTTCCAAATCCACTCTCACTTACTTCCAAATCCACTCAAATAAATAACAAAAAAATATACCTTCAAATCCTCTCAAATTTCCTCCATCACTCTCTCCCAAATCCATTCAAGTGAACAAAGTCTTAGGCTTGAATTAATCGAGTTTTGTCGAACTTCCTCTATACTAGGTTTGCTTTTTGGAATGTGTTGAACCATCGTGCAACTCTTTCATTTCATTGATTCTCCTGGAATTTGAGTTTCTTATCATATATAGTGTATGAGGTCCTTCTTGTAGTGTTTCTTGTCAAAGTTTTGTCTCGTGGAGCTCTAGTTACGAGCGATTCCCTTTTTGTGTGAAGAAGCATGATGATGCTTTTAGTGAAACTTTGAACTCTTTAACGAAGGGTGATATAAGTTGATATCAAGACCACCTAAATTGCCAATGCATAGAAGTTTTTTAGAACTAAATAGACTCTCAAGAGAGAAATAAGTCACAATGGTCAGACTTAAGAATCTTGTTTTTCTTAGACAATGTTCCTTCGTACCTTTTTTACAAATTTCCTCGTAAAAATTCATACTTTTTTATAAAAAGAGAGGAGTCATGTTATTACGTCCTTGTCCGGAAACTGCAAATTCTGATAAGAGAGGAGAAATCCACCACCTTAGTCATCAAAATACACCACTTAAAAGGAATTTATTTTTCATCCGAGCTTATGCATTATTTTTTAATACATTTAAGTCTAACTTTTAAGCCTCCGTAGCACCACATGCTCAACTTTTCAATTTCTCTCACACTTCTTGGAGAGTGGCGCACATGCAAATTGTGCTATTGCACGTGAAAATCTGTTGTTGCACATGCGGGCCTGGTTCAGGATGGGAAAGAATGTGTGGAGGAAACACAATATGAAGAGAATAATAATATAGATGAAGAAAAGGTGTTTGTGTTTGTGACAGTTAGTTTTGTGAGGGAAGGAGGATGATGATTTCAGAATGATCAAATTATGGATTTAACTACGGGCAGTACTAACAAAAAAAACCAAAGACACATGTTTGGTTGATTTAAACCAACATAGTAAAATCAAGAAACTTAGTAATGAATATGAGAAGTCACTGCTTGGGCAACAAAAGAAAATAATGTTGTTGATGTTGTTGCACCCGCAGATACTGACTGTGTTCTTCACCTTTTTCCCCAAAATTTGAAGATATCAGTAATTACAATTGACCCTGAGATTCAAGAAGTGGGTATATATATGTTACCATAAGTAGTGAATCCAAGGAAAAGATATGTAGGAGAAATAATAAACTATTGATAACAAAAACAAGCTCCATCGTAAGGAGAAACCCCAATGGTTTTTCTCAGAGGATAGTGTAGTGAGGGGATGTCATGAGATAGTAGAGTCTAAGTTGGTGAGCACCAGACTCATATCTCATAAGGACAAGGACATAGGTCAAGTCCTGCTACCTATGTGAGGACCTTGTTGGTGGACAATGTCTAAGTATGTTTATAAGTAGTCGTAGAGCTTGAAGGCCTACCCTGGTCTTGGGGAACTTGTGGGACCTAAGTCCTCTAACTTCTTTTCTAAGTAAACAACCTTTTTCATTCTGTTTATCGTTTTTTAGGATGACCATAATTAATGTTTAAGGTCAAATATTCAATAACCTGTTATATAAGATTATTGCTGTCAAGCTTTTTTTATTTGGTGTCTGTTTTCTTGCTTCCCATTAATTGGTGCTGCCAGGTCATTGATATTTTGTTCTAAAAAGTGATCATGTTGCTGGAAACAGATTTTTTTATATATATAATCCAGTACACGTTGTTGTCCAGTGAATTGGTGCTATTTATGGTGTTGTGAAGACCTTTTTGACTTATTTTGTTTTGGAGCACACTGCTGACTCGGTGCAACTTAGATGTTTATAATGTATGCTATTTTTTTGGGTGCATTAAAGTGGGTTTAGGAAGGGTTCAAGTTGCATGGTTTAGTGCATATATAATGGATATACTGTCCTAAAAAATCATCCATGTTAGGGTGCTTAGTGCAGTAACTTTCTGGTCAAAAAAATTGTTATGTTTTAAAATGTGAATGGGTGCAGCAAATCAAAGTGTTGCCCTAGATATTTGAGTTGGTGTATTGCGGTGCATTTATGTTGGGTTATATAATTTTATTAGGCCATTGAAATCTTGATTTCTATCTCATTAGCATGAAAAAAAAAAGCAATAAAAACTGTTGTTTTGTTTTTTTTTTATGAACGTGAATTCATGGTTTTTGTTCTTTGGGTGCATTTCTTTTTTTTTTGTGAATTTTTGGATGCATGCCTCTGAAAAATGTGATGCTAGAAAATCCAGTTTTGGTGTTTTGTTATTTTCTGGAAACATGGTTTGAAACCTAATGTTATTGGATGTTGCTGGAGTTTCTTTTCGGTCCAGTATGTGTAAAAATTATGGTGCTATGCTTGCTGTTTTTGTGTGTTTTATGGCCAAATTTTGGTGCATTAAAGTGATGTTTATTGTCTCCAATAGCCAAAACTTGGTCCTATATCCCTTCCTTTCGCTAAAGAGAACAATGGTAATTGCTAGATGCTGGTAATTCCCAATTACAGTATAAAATTGTGGCAGAGTAAATATCGTTCAGGGGTGTATAACTTCTTGAAATCATGTGAAACTGTACGATTTGCCTATTTTTGTAGTTTTTTTAAAATTTACCTATTCTCGTTATTTTTTGTAGTTTTTTTAAAATTTACCTATTCTCGTTATTTTTTTGTAGTTTTTTTAAAATTTACCTATTCTCGTAATATATATGAGGCAGATTTGCTTATTTTTGTAAGAAAATCTCTATGTCTTGCTTGCATATGCTTCCATGAATATTCATAATTCAATTCACACAAGTTTGGAGTAGAATTAGATGAATTTTAGTGTGGTAGTTATTTTTATTATCCAGGATTCTAAATTTGGGAATTTTCAGTTTTAATTAATATCTTGTTAAATTTTTAGTTCTTTTTAGTGATTGTATTCATACTTAAGTCTCACCATCCATTCCATTTGATTGTTCCTCCACACACTAGAATTGCATCTTCCATATATTCATAGCCACTTACATCTCTTTTTTTTTTTAGTTTTTCTACATTCTAGTTTGGGTTAGTAATTATAGGCATGTTTTAATTATAGGAGGGAAATAGTGTTAATGGAAAAACTTTTTTCCAACCCTTGTGATATAGCACATTTCTTCGAGTACAAGATTTATCAAGTAATTGTTAAACGCTCGACTTTTCAAGTGATTATAAACGATAACTTCTTTTTACGTGCTATTCAGAATATACATTGTAGTGTTTGTAAGAACTTTCTTCGTTAAAGAACAATCGTTTAGTATGGAAAGTTTCTTGTATGTATAACTAAAATGCAACTGCAGGGTTTATAAGAGAAGCATTTAGGCAGAAGTAAACAATAAATGCAGAGATATTTTTATATTGATTCACTCCAACTAAGCTACGTCTAGTTTCCTCTATCCACAGAGGGTTCCACTATAATCTTCCACAAGATTACAATTGAATGAAGTACCTAAAAAACACTAGAAGGGGGTTGAATAGTATTAATGGAAGATTATAAGTGAGTATTTGCATCACTCCTGGTTTTCATAGTCAGCAAATAACTTCCTGTTACCCTAGACTTGGATGAGTAGTCTCACCACTCATGGTCTCCACAACAGCGAATAACCACATGATACCCTAGACTTGGAGGAGTATTCGCACCACTCCTGGTACTAAGCAACCTTGCCTAGATTACCTTAACTCAATTGAGTTCAACAAGTATTTTAATTCTCTTTAAAATTGCAATCAAAGATTGCTTACAAGTCGTTCGGACTATTACTCTCGCAGAGAGCATGTGATTACAATACAAAGCAGTCTAAACACTCGCAGGTGTTTCTCTCTTTTCTCTTTCTCTCTTTCTTACAATCAGTAAGCAATTTGACAATGAAGCTCGATAGTATTTCCTTTCTTCTTTTCTCTTCTTCTCTTTTTCTTGCTCAGATATCTTCTTTTTCTTGAGCTTTCTCTGTGATTTTCCTTTTAATGCTTCTTAGGCTGAATATTTCGTTGTATGCTATCCTCTTGTTATCCTTTTGAAAGTTCTTATATTTGGAGGTTTTTCGGATAACTGTTCATTAGACTAAGTTCTTGGCCTTGATTCTTGTGCTTTCTTTTTTCTTCGTGTATAACACCCGTTGAGTAAAGTCAACTTGTCAAAGTAGGCATGTTTTTTCAGTACTTTGCTTGAAGTAGGTTGTACGTTCTTTTAGACACCGCTTCAAGTAAAGAACATTATGTGAATATCTCTTTTAACGTCCATTTCTTATATTTGATCTGAAGCTCTTGGATGCATGTAGAGTAGCTCATCTATGTAGAATAGAGTAGATTGTGCATGCAGCAGATATGTCCTTTCTTATCACTTTTGTTGTTTTTGAATGTTGAGCATTTAATGTGATTTATGTTACCAATAAGGAGCATTGGTATCTTGAAGATAATGATTTTGATGATGTTACAAAGTGAAGAATAAGAAGACTTCTGTTTTATGAGTTTAAAAGCATATCTGTATAAGAGAAGACACCAGAACCGAGCAGTTAAGACCGAACGGTCACTCAGCAGTTGAAGGTCGAGCACTGTTTATGGCCGAACATTGTTCATGGCCGAACACAGCCTAAGACCAAATGGTAGAAGGTATGACCAAGACCATGCGGGGCATGAATGCGACCGAGTGGTTAGACGCTGAAGTGGTGGTAGAACGAATTGAACATAGCAACAGAGCAAAGGCATAACTGAGACCGAACGGTCATAACAAATGAAGGCCGAATGAAATATAAAAATTGAAGGTCGAACGCAGTAAAAGACTGAACGGTGAATAGCATATGCAAGTCGAACGTCATATAACGTTGAAGATCGAACGATTACTATCAGTCAAAGACCGAACGGTATCTAATAGTTAAAGGCTGGACGGTGTATAGCAGTTCAAGGCCGAACACAAGATGAACATTGGCCGAACACAATTCAGGACCGAACGGAGTTGAACATTGGCGAAACTTAGTTGAATACCGAACGGTTACTAACACTGGCCGAACACAAGTTGAGGACCGAACGGTGTTGAACACAGTTGTAGGTTGAACACTGCTAAAAGGTTGAATGGCGCATAGCAGTTGAAGACCGGACGATGTCAAACACAAGTCGAACGATATTGTGTCCAACTAACATTATAGAAGAAAATATTAAGAGTTGGAAAGTTTACAAGTATTCAGCTGAGCGGTGGAAAGCATGACCGAGACCGAGTAGTTAGCACCTAATGTTGAGAAGCTATAAGGAGACAAGCCAAACGGTAGAAGGCAATCAGGGCGCAAACCGAACGGTAGACAGTGTTGAAGAACTGACTGGTTTGAAATGTCAATATTCAAAGTACTCCAAGTCTCGGAGATAATCGATTATCACTTACAATAATCGATTATCACTGGCAGTTGTAATGTGTTTTTTAGTTTCTGACCAGTAGGCTATATATATACCTTTGCCAAACACTTCAGAAATCAACTTTGCGAATTTGAGAATACAGTGCAAATCTGAGGAAGTTCTCAAGTGCTAGTTCATTGCTCTTGTCAAGTCTTATGAATAGGAGAAGTTCGCGCTTTGTGTGTCAAAGGTCAGAGCGGTTCTCTTCAAGTTGGCAGAGTTGTTGCTTCCGGTTCGTTTGTCGAAGGAAGATGTTTTTGTTATTGTTATTTTCTATTCACTTTCATTGTAATTGTGAAACTATTTTAGTGAAAAAGTTAATCACTATTCATAGTGATTAACGACTGGACGTAGAATCTTTTGATTTGAACCAGGATAAAAATTATTTGTGTGATTTTTCTACTCCCTGCACTCTTTATATTTTTTGCTCATCAACTGTTTGATAAAACGTTTAAGAGAAAATTAAAGGAACCATTTTTAATTTGACTGAACACGCTTTCTGTAATTTTTATTCCGCTGTACGACTCGAAGATACCGGTTGTTCCTGACCAACAATTTAATGATTGCTCAAAACAACAAAGTGCTTTTTGGTTTTCTACCATTGAGGTAGCATTTGAAAATTAAGCTTTTCTTCTAAGGATACCAAGCATTGAGTAAAAACTTCATCGTTGGAAGTGATATTTAGCTCATGGTATCGTTTAGACAAAGTAAACGCTTCTTATGATTTTGCCTTTTTTAGATAGACAGTGTGTACCGTTGTTTGTGTTTTCTTTGGTATTTTAGGTTTTAGTTTTTTAGAGTGTTTTGTCAATGATCGTCTTGATATTTGTTTCATTTTCCCAAGAGTTAAAATGAATATCCTTTAGGTATGATAGGCTTTACACATTTAGCTTCAACTCTCTTAGACATTTTTTACTAAATAGTCGTTTAGCATTGCGTTTGGGTGTTTTGATTTCGTTGTTTTTTTGTTTCCTAAAATGCTAAGTGTTTTCCTAAGGTTTTCTATGTTGGGGATTTTGGTTCTAAATTTATGTTTTCATCCTATGTTGTCTTCAGATTATTATTTCGTTCAATGTTATTTGGTTAAACTTCAAAACATAAGGGCGTTTAGGCGCATAGACGATTTTGTCTTAACAATCCCATTTTTGGTTGTTTAACAAATACACATTTAAACGATATATAATCTTTCTTAGTTCCATGTAAAGTCTTAACTTTTATGTGTTTTGGTTCATTATGTGTTTTACATCTTTTATTATTTTTATCTTTTGCATGTGTGTTAGTGGACACAATCGAAATATATAAAACAACATTTAATATATCGCGTGATAAAAACTTAAACTAAGACATAAGTTAAACAACAGAAAGTTAAACAACATAAACTAAGACACAAGTTAAACAACAAAACAATCACAATAAACAAGAAACTTTATATTTAAGCACAAAGACATATTACATAAATGTAAATATAGACTCCTAAGATGAACTTTAAGAATCTGGAGACTCCCCCTGATTCTGTGCTATCCTAACTTCTGGTGTACTCGCCCTTAGTACATGCTTCTAGATGCTGACGCGTCTATTCTTGATTTATTCTCACCCTTATATGATAAACATGAAAACGAAAGGAGAGAAAGGACATCATAGCCCGATAGATTAGGAAGAGCAGAGGGAAGGAACAAGGAGACATAGGGGTTGATGGATTTGAATGAATACAAACGTGAGGAAGGTTGGGAAGGGAAAGACTCCATCAGATAGAAGGGAGAGGAGATGGATATGATGGTGGAAAAGAGAAGTGAAATAAGGGGTTAAGGAAAAGGATAGACGAATGAAAGAGAGATATTGGTGGTTAGGTGAGGTAGGGTTTGACGTGAGGGGTGTAGGTTTAGTTGAAGAACTACGTGAAGTACCTGAAAAACACGAAAATGAGGGAGGAGGGTTGAATAGTTTTAATGGAAAAACTCTTTTCACAACCCTTCTAATATAGCACATAGTTGAGCTTTGAATGTATCTTAAGAAAGCTTAAACACTCGACCTAATAAAGGTTATAAACGATTGTTGTTTTTAACATGTTATTCAGAATGCACACTTCAGAGTTTTGTAAAAACTTCCTTAGTTCAAAAGGTAATCGTTTAGCTTGGAGAGTTCTTGTATTTAGAAAGCAAAACACAGTTGCAGGTTTTTATAAGAAAAGTGTCTAGGGAAGAGAAGAGATAAACACACAAGAGATTACAACTGAGTATTCTCACCACTCCTAGTCTGAGTATTTGCACCACTCCTGGTAGTAGACTATCGCGCCTAGATTTCTCTTGAGTATTCGCATCACTCCTAGTACTAGATTATCGCGCCTAGATTTCCTTTGACTATTCAAACCACTCCTGGTACTAGACTATCGTGCCTAGATTTTCTCCACTCAAATGAGTTCAGTTGCAAGTGTTTGAATTCTCTCCAGAACTGCAATCAATGATTGCTTACAAGTCGTTCAGACTATTACTCTCGTAGAGACGATATGAATACAATACAAAGTAGTTTAAACACTCGCATGTGTTTCTCTCTTTTCTCTTTCTCTTTTTCTTACAAATGAGTAAGCAATATAATAGTGAAGCTTGAGAGTGTTTCTTTTCTTCTCTTCTTTTTTCTCTTCTTCTCTTTTTCTAGTCAGATATGATCTTTTCCTTGAGCTCTTTCTTTTTCTTCTCTTTTAAATGCTTCACATGATAGATATTTCATTATGAGATTTTTCTCTTGCTTTTCTCTTGACTATCCTCTCGATTTATCTTTATAAAGCTCTTATATTTACAAGCTCCTTGAATAAATGTTTGTTAGACTAAGCGTTCACTTTGATTATTGTGTTTTCTCTTTCTTCGTGTACAGCAGACGTTATATAACTCAATTTGTCAAAGCAGACATACTTTTTCAATACTTTGCTTGAAGTAGGAAGTACGTCTGTTTAGGTATGGCTTCAAGTGAAGAACATTTTATGAATATCTCTTTTGTCTCTAACGTCCACTTTTTGATATTTAATTTGAAGCTTTGTGGATGTGTGTAGAATAGCTTATCTGCAAAGAGTAGAGTAAATTATGGATGCAGCAGATAGGTCTTTTCTTATCACTTTTGTTGTTTTTGAACGTTGAGCATTTAATGTCATTTAATGCTTGCTTAGAACAACAAAGTGCTTTTTTGATTTCCTACCGTTAAGGTAGCATTTGACAATTAAGCTTTTCTTTTAAAGATGTCAAGTGTTGAGTGAGACTTCATCTTTGGACAAAGTATTGTTTTAGCTCAAGGTATCGTTTAAGCAAGTAAACGCTTCTTTTTTATCTGTCTCTTCTTTGGATAGATAGTGTTTGACTTGTTTATGTTTTCTTTTGTAATTTTCTCCTTTAGTCTTTTAAAGTGTTTTGTCAAAGACATCGTCTTGACATTGTTTTGTTTTCGAAGGCTAAACTTAATATCCTTTGGGTATGATAAGCTTTAAGAGTTTAGCTTTAAGTCTCTTAGACACTTTAGGCATAATATTTGTTTAGCATAGCGTCTTAGTGTTTTTGACCTAGATGTTTTTCTAGTTCCTAAGAGCCTAAATGTTTTTCTAAGGTTTTCTATGTTGGGGATTCAGGTTCTAAGTTTTGTGTAGGTTTTCTATGTTGAGAATTTTGGTTCTAAGTTTTTGTGTTTTCACCCTAAGTTGTTTTCAAATTATTATCTCATTTTAATATTATTTAGTTAAACTTCAAAGCATAAGAAAGTTTAGGTGCATAAACGATTTTGTCTTAACACTACGTGCGTAAGGCAAGTAAGTTTTGAATACAAGAGTAGGAAAGGATGTTGGATTATCATATTCATCTTGTTCTGGTGATCGGATGAGATGACGGCGATGCTCGGGAGGTTTGGAATAAGACAACATTGGTTTGGAATATTGAGGGTTTGGGAGATCAAAAATTTGAGAGAATATGACGATGAGAACGAGAGAGAAAACTAGGGTTTTGAGAGATTGTGTTGAGAATACGAGGAGTGGGATCGAGTTAAGTAGAGAGAAAGGTTAGTCATGGGCGATTGATCAGTCTTGTCTGTTTAATGTAGTTAGTACGGAAAGATATGGAAAAGAGATTTTGTGTCTCTTGAATATCGAGAATATTTTGGAAAGAATTTTAATCAGCAGTGGATAAGAACGAGAAGAGTGTGGAGTCAAAGGTTTTGTCGTTTCGAGGAGGAGAGAGAAGAGAGGATTGATGATAGAAGTAATGGCTTGATTGACACGTAGAAGATATTTGACAGATAGGAAAGAGAAAGAGGTTTGGGTTCTAGAAATCCTAGACAACTTCTAGAGGTAGGCTCAGTACTTAGACACAACCTAATGCATGAATGCATATTTTTGATAGACGATTTGTCTTAGATGATGCAAACTAGGATGTCATATAGACTATGTGTCTCAAACGTTTGACTCTCTAGATGCTATACACTTAACATGTTGAATCAAATTCATTCAACGTTTCTCATACCAATAAGGGTGATTAGACGATTAAGTCTATCTTCAACTAATAGCTTATTGAAGATGTTAGCAAGCTTATCTTCTGTGCTTACATATTGTAAGTCTACAGTACCCTTGTTAATATAATCATGTATGAAATGATGTTTGCCCTTAATATTTTTAACGTGTGAATGCAATGTAGGATATTTAGATATACTAACGACAACATTATTATTACAGTAGATAGGAATCTTACCTTCAAATTGGTTGTAATCTTCTAGTTGATTCTTGATCCATAAGAGTTGTGAGTAGTAGTGGGCGGCAAATATGTATTCAGCTTCTATTGTTGATAGTGAAATTGTGTTCTGCTTCTTGCTCAACCACGATTTTAGGTTTCCTATAATGAAGTGGCAGCCTTCAAGCTTTCAACTTTTGCTTCCTTTATAACATAGTCTAAGATTGGTTATTCCTTTTAGATATTGAAATATGCATTTAACAATGCTGAGATGAGTTTATCTTGGATCTGACTGAAATCTTTCACATAGGCAAACATTGATCATTATGTTAGGTCTCGACATGGTGAGATACAAAAGTGAACCTATCATTTGTCGATATAGGGTGTTGTCCACTTTTGTTGAGCTTTCATCTAGCACTAGGCTAGTTGTTGGATGCATTGGAGGTTTCATGTCCTTTGCTTCATCCATTTTGAACTTTTTGAGCAGTTCCTTAAATGCACTTCATCTGGTGAATGTAGGTTGTGTCTTTTTCTTGCTTGATTTGCAGTCTGAGAAAAAACTTTAGCTCACCCATCATACTCATCTTGAATTCTTCTTGCATCATGATTGAGAAGTCTTGACATGGTTTTTCGTTAGTAGCACCAAAGATAATGTCATCAACATATATTTGAATGATCATGAAGTCTTGATTGACATTTTTCCTAAACAGTGTGGTGTGTACTTGACCTCTCGTGAAACCATTCTCTATAAGGAAGAGACTTAACCTTTCATACCAAGCTCAACTTGCTTTAATCCATACAGAGTCTTCTTAAGTCTGAAGACGTGTGTGGGATTTGTTTGACATTCAAAGTCTAGAGGTTGTTCCACGTACACTTCTTCCTTAATGTCACCGTTTAAGAATGCACTTTTGACGTCCATTTGATATAATTTGATTTCGTTGAATGTCGCGAATAATAGAAGAATATGAATGGCTTCTAACCTTGCTATTGGAGCATAGGTTTTGTGTAGTCAATTCCTTCTTGTTTAGAATAGCCTTTCGCAACGAGTCTTGCTTTGCTTCTGATGACTTTTCCATTTTCATCTAGTTTTTTACGATGGATCCATTTAGCTCCAACTACATGCTTTCCTTGAGGTAACTCGATGAGTTCATATACCTCATTCTTCTTGAATTGATCTAGTTCTTCTTTCATGGATTCAACCCAAGAGTTATCTTTTAGATCCTGAATGACATTCAGTGGCTCAATTTGAGATATGAGAGTTATGGTAGGATGCTTATGATATGCTCTTGTTCCCAAATGCTCTTCTAGATTTCCAATGATCTTTTCTGAAGAGTGGTCCTTGATGATTATATGATGTAGGTTGTTTGGTTCCCTTCTTTCTTTAGTAGTATCGTTAAGTGGCTCTTCTTGTTGATCCTCTTCTTGATCGTTGTTTGCGTCTAATGCATTTTCCTTTTTGGATAGGTTGTTTCTACTTGCATTTTAGAGAAAGATTTGCCTAGCTCTGGCTTATTTATGTTAGGATCTTGGTTAAACTTTACATGGATGACTTCCTCAACTTTCAAGGTCTTAGAGTTGTAAACTCTAAACGTTCTTGACGTTTCTGAGTAGCCAAGCATGACTCCTTCATCACTTTTGGAGTCAAACTTCCCAAGATTATCTTTTGTATTTAACATAAAATATTTACAACCAAAGGGATGAAAATAAGAAATATTTGGCCTTTTGTCCTTCTATAATTCATAAGGCGTTTTGTTGAGGATTGGCCTATTGTAAACTATGTTCTGAATATAGCAAGCAGTGTTGACTACTTCTACCTAGAAGTGTTTAGGAGAATTAAAAGCATTTAATATAGTTATGGCCATCTCTTGTAGAGATCTATTTTTTTCTCTCAACAACTTCATTCTGTTGTGGAGTCCTCATAGTTGAAAAGTTGTGTTTAATGCTAGAGTTTTCGCAAAATTTTTTGAAAGGATTATTTTTAAATTCTCCTCCATGGTCACTTCGAATAGATATGATTTTTAAATTCTTTTCAGTTTCCATCCTTTTACAGAGTTTGCATAAAGTGTTAAGAGCCTCGTCCTTATGAGTTAGGAATAGAACCCAGGTCCACTTAGAAAAATCATCTACTACTACTAACCCATAGCATTTACTGCTCATAGACGTTGTTCTTATAGGACCAAATAAATCTATATGAAGCAGCTCGAGAGGTCGTTTAGTTGAAACCATGTTTTTACTTTTAAAAGATTCCTTGACATGTTTTCCCTTCATGCAAGCACTACAGAAGATTGTATCATTGAATGATACTTCTGGCAGTCCTCTAACAAGATCATGGCATTGCAACTTTGACAATAATCTCATGTTTGCATTTCCACAGTTATTATGTCATATTACTACCTCATCTTTCATACATTAAACAATTTAATCTAACCTCATCTTTCATACATTAAACAATTTAATCTAAGAGTACAGTTCATTTAGGTTTATTCTGTTCAAGTTATGTTATCTATTAGTTGTAAAGAGTTATTATCTAATATCCTAAAAGTATAATTTTTAGAAGATATGTAATAATACTTCTTGACTTAATTACATTGTATTTATATTTATAATATTTTTCTTAAAATATGATCCTAGCATAAGAAAAACACATTAATAATTTAGCTTAATATAAATATGTTTTGGTATTGAATTGACAAATTTAAAAGCGTGTGTGTATATATATATATATATATATATATATATATATATATATATATATATATATATGGGTTTGTTAACGCGCGTACGCCTGTTTTTCAGTTGGTACATTTTAGCAATGCGTACCGTATTTTAGTAGACAAAAATACTCTTATATATTATGGATTCTATGTTTTAAGGTTAAGGGTATTTTAATAATTTTCATTCTCAAAACTTAAAAAAAGAAAAAAAGAAACCCCCAAACCCTTACTCACCTCTCTCATTCCTCTCAATCTTTTCTCTTTCATCTCTCTGACTCCAACCTTTTCTCTATCATTCCTACTGTAGCCCCAATTGAAAAAAATCAGAAACACATGCCTTTATTCAAGATCTCTTCAATTTCACCATCTTCACTAACCTCTCTAATTTCATCATCTGTATTTGTTGAATCATCATCTCTAAAAAACCCTCCAGGCCAATTACCAATTCTTTCGAATGTCATTATGCTTGTGAAAATTAGATAAAATTCTATATGACAAAAATTATAAAATGAAAACTCATTATAAAGTCATTTTTTGTAAGAAATTGTTTAACAAGTGAGTGTTTCTGATATTTTTTTCCAGGCCAATTATCAATTCCTTTGATGTCATTATGCTTGTGAAAATTAGATAAAATTAGATAAGACAAAATTATAAAATAAAAACTCATTATAAAATCATTTTTTGTAAAAAATTGTTTAACAGCTATTTCTGATTTTTTCCAGGTCAATTACCAATTCCTTTATGCTTTTGAAAATTGGATAAAATTAGATAAGACAAAAATTATAAGATGAAAACTCATTATAAAATCATTTTTTTTGTAAGATTGTTTAACAGCAAATGTTTCTGATTTTTTCAATTGGGGCTACAGGATGACAGAGAAAAAATTGGAGGGAGAAAGAGAAAAGAGAAAGGGTTGAGAAGAATGAGAGAGGTGAGTAAGGGTTTGGGGGTTTCTTTTTTTTTAGTTTTGAAAATAAAAATTATTAAAATACCCTTAACCTTAAAACTTGGAATCCATAATATATAAGGATATTTTTGTCTACTAAAACCCGGTACACATTGTTAAAATGTATCAACTGAAAAACAGGCGTACGCGCAAATCCCATATATATATATATATATATATATATATATATATATATATATATATATATATATATATATATATATATATATATATATATATATATATATATATATATATATATATATATATATATATATATATATATATATATATATATATATGCGCGCATATATCACATATGTAATTATTTATTTATTTAATATAGTTTAACCGGTGTAACCAATCAATAACTTATTGATTGACAGAGTAATCAAAGACTATTTAAACAGAAACAGGTAGTCTGAGAGTAGATGATGTAGTGTCTCTGGTCCATTGTTCAAACTGCAACTTGTAGTTCAACAACATGCTGTTCACAAAAGAAGAAAATGTATATATACTATTACACTATATGTTTCTTTGATTACATTTACAAGTATCAGAATTAATGTACATATAACCAGCAGCAACCCCGTGATTCCAGTGTCAGTATGAACAAATTTTCCTTTTCATAGTTCTTTCAATGGAAGAATATTGCAGCGCATGAATTGTTTCAATACTGAGCCAAAAGATGTTTTCATGCTGGCCACTTTGACATGCAGCTCTTCCACCAGCATCAAGAAAAAGTGTTGAAAGCAAAAGGTAGAATAAATAAAGAACAATGTCTAACATCGGTTCTCTTAACCTACCTTACACAGAATGATTGTCTGCTATGTTCATTTGTGCATTTATTCTACCCCCTTTTGGAAATCCTGACAGATATACAAGTGTTGCACTAGTACCTCTTCAGCAAACTTCGAATACGAACTAAGAACCATGTTTTCAAGAGTGTTTTGTGCTTTCTCCAACCATTAAAGTACTTACCAATCACCCTTTTATAACTAGGCCTTTGCTGAACCAAAAGCCAGTACTCAGCAATGTTTGGCCTTCCAGTTATGTACTCATTCTCTAAATCCAAGAGTTTTAAACGAGCTAATACTGGAATGAGCATCACATCAGCCATGGTGAAATCTTGACCTGCCAAAAAAGGTGTTTCACACAGTTGCCTCTCCACCTCATCAAGCAATCTAACCAAATGCTCTTTGCCCCTTCTCAAAACATCTGCTTCTTTCAATTTCTCTTCAGTTTCATAGGCTTCTCTCAATTTCCTATGGTAATCTCCTGCTAATTCAGGTGACTCAGACATGCGAGCAATCACCACTTGCCTTATGAACTTGGAAACATAAACACGGTATTTCTCTGGTATATGTGCAAGTGTGAAAAACTTGGGGTCCCAGTCTTGTATCCTCTGCATCCATTCAATCACTTCCCTGTTACTGGTACTGATACTCTCAGCCCCTGAGGAAACCACAGCAATTCTTTCTATGTACCTGAACATTCAACCCAAGTGTATAGTTTCTGTTTATAGCATAAAGGTTTGAAAGTAAAGTCAAAATTGAACACACTCTTCATTCTTAATGTGCAAATAATTACGCTTTATCAAGAAACAATACAAAGCAGTTCATATCTGAAGTGCATGCAGACACTATTTGCCACTTCGGGGGAACTGGTTTTGGAGTAGTGATGTATATGAAGAGAGGACTTGGTCAGCAATCAATTTTTCAACTAGTTTTGCTGTGGTAATTTCAATTTTCAGTGCCACCACATAAGTATACTTTTCACAAAAATGGTTCTTTTTATGCACATTTATTGAAGTAAAAATAAATAGAATGATACAATAAGGGTGAGAAGAATAGGACATACTGGATTATATCAATAGTGTTGTAAATGATATGAGAACCATTTTGGAAAACAGGGACCCTTCCACGGCGATTCATCTTGAAGAAAGAAGAATCCAAGTTCTTGCCAGTTATGGGATTTACATGGTGAGATGTATAATCCACACCCTCCTCCTCCAATGAAATTCTCACCCTCTGGCTGTCCAAATCCAACGGATGATGATATAGCTGCATCTTCTTCTCAGGCAATATTTTTTGCAGGTAGTGTGCTAACAGTTAAGCATTTTTTGTATTAACACCAAAAACCATACAGGAACCACTGAGATGGCATTCAGGACTACAAAACAATGATAACAAAATTGTCTTGAGAACAATTAATAACTTTGCTCACCCAAATTAGTGCTAACCTGTTATAGAAGCCTCATGTCATGAATCATAATTAATGCATAGCATAGAAAATTAAAGCCACACATCATACAATCTCGATTGGATACAACCAGAACCAGATTGGGTGCTTACTACTACTAATACAACTTCTTGAACAATACGTTGCTGGTTTAAGTGAAACTAAACTTAGATCCTTTAAGCAATGTTTTGGGTAACCTTTAAGCAAAGTTTTGAGTCTGAATCTTACGGACGGATAAAATATGATTGAAAGGAGATACCTCAATTAATATGGATAGACATTTTTCAGGCGATAAGCACTCCATTAAAATGTCACACTAAACCAAAAAATTTTATAACTATGTAATTTGGTAAGTACTAGCAAAGCAAGCACAAAATCAAATCAAATATTGAAGACACGAGCACCCATTTTGGTAATGGGCGTTTGAGGATCGAAGAAGGTATTTTGGAAGATCAAGATTCCAAAGCTCAAATTCCCAAAGAAAACAATCAACTTAGCTGTGTATAACAAATAGTGATCTAAACTCCAAACCATCTTCAAGAAGACAAAAAAGAAACATAAATATTGCAAACAATAGATAAATAACGTGGAATTATGCAAACTCAAACGCAACCCATTTCACAAAAAAAAAAAGGAAAGTGTTGGGACAAAATAAGCATAAGCAGACATCAATTTGACAAGGTAAATGGTGTTTCATCGTATGATAACAGAAATTAAAGTTGAGGAGAATGACATACCCATAAGCAGAGAAGAGAAGAACAGGGAAAGGAACAAGTTAGCGTTGAGTTGGGCTTTTGGAGAATTTTGCAGGAGACAAGAATAAAAAGCTGAAAAGGCTTGAACTAAACTACAAAGTGAAGAGTAAAAAATATGCAAAGTGCGAAACTTCCATAACTTTTGCTGCTTTTAGATCATGTATATTATATTATTAATATTGGGTAATTGAAAACCATGGTCGATGCGTTCTGTAGTTAGGTTTTCGACACGTGGGTCAAATTTCTTGCTCCGGTGAGTAATTATGCTAATATGAAAGTTAATTTTCAATGAAAATAGAAAGAATAAAATCATATTAATCAAAAAAAGAAAAATCAATCAACGCATCTCGTATACTTGTATGTAATTAGTCAATATTGAAAGTTATGAAAATTAAAATGATTCGTTCTAAAAATGTCACACCTAATTTTTAAAAGTATATACAATAAGATAATAACTTAAAATTAAGTATAATTTGTAATAAAATGGTACATTTTTAAGTTAATAATTATTCTGTCCTCAACTCTTTGACATAAGATCGCTAAGATCCACTATACTGTATTTCAGATATTATTTTTTTTCTTACAAATAAGATTATGTTTCGAGTTTAAATCATCGAAATAATATGAATAGAATCAATTACTGTATTTTAAATATTATTTTCCTTCTAAATTTGGAATATTTTTTACACTTTTAAAACAGAAAAATGTATTCAATTGGTTTCGATCCTTAACCATGTAAAAGTATTTTAATATACTAAAATTATTATATTTGTCCAATTAAAGTATAAATTATGACTAAATTATAATCAAATATATAACATGAAATATATATATATATATATATATATATATATATATATATACCAAATATTTATGCATTTGACTTTTACCGATTAAAAAAATTGAGAATATCGTATTGATTCTATAGAAGTTTGCAGGGAATACTTTTCGAAATTCTACCCACAATTAGAATAAAGAATAGTTTTAACAATTTAATCTGTTCTAAAATATCTTACATTATTAGTTTATAATGTATAGTTGATTTTTTCTTTAATGTGTCCTTATATAAATTATTTTTGTAACACTTTAAATTAATAATTTTTTTAATAATTAAAGCATCTCACAATTAGTATTAAGCATAAAATACTACATAGGTATATTTCATATATTATATTATTCCTTAGTAATGCATTAAAAAATATAATACTTAAATGTAAGCAAATAAACATATTTTTTTAATATTTTCTGAATTCGTCTCCGTTTTGATAAAGAATCCTCGTATTGACTGAATATATAGTGATAAATATGTATATCTTGTATGGTTTTTATTTTCATACCCGTTCCAATACTCGTTTTATCTGATTTAAATTATTAAAATACTCAATTTATTAAATAACTTAAAAAGATTTATATATATATATATATATATATATATATATATATTATCACTTAACTGTTTAACTAATTTTATATTTAAAAAGTTGTCTTTTAGATTTTTAATGTAGTTTTCATTTGATGGCGTCCTTATATATATTTGTATTGCATAATTTTATTGATTAATTTATCAAATTATTTTTAATATAAAACATTTAATATTTTTATTTTTTTTCTAATATTTTTATTTTTTGCTTATTTTATCATGTTGAATATTGTTTTGATGAATTTTTATATAATTAGTTTTTTTACTCATTTCATAAGTGTAGTTTTCTGGTTGTAATTGTATAAAAACGTTTTATTCAATATAATATTATAATTTAATGTCATTATCCTAAATCTTGTTTATCACCCTCCAACATATACATTAAAGTTTAAAAGATAAATATTTATGTTAACTTTTAATTATTATTGGTTTAATATTTGTTCTTTGTAAAAATTTCGTTTAAGTAGTATATTATAATTTTTATTAGTGTATAAAAAGTATTCATTAGAATTTAAAGAAATGAAGAAAAGAGATTATTAAAATATTTTTAACCATACTTTTTTTTATATTTTTTTAAAAATATTGTTTAGTTTTATCAACTTTGTTTCATTTTGCAAACTTAATAAATATTTTGGTTCTCATAAAGTTTTATTTGGTACTCCAATTTGAAAATTATACAATTATAATTTTTTTCTAAATATTTGATATTTAAAAGAAATAATACACTCTTTTGATATTGAATAGTTGATATTATCACCTTCCTTTGTTGTTATTTTTTTTAATTTATATTGAAATAGTAAGAAAGTGAGTGAATGATTATGGATGTATATTCGTTATTTAGTGAAAATGAGGATAGGATAAAAGTGTTATACCCATTAGGTATGAGTATGGGATAAAGATAAATTTTTTCTTTTGAGATGAATATGAGATAATAAAAATTGTCTCTGTCTTGCCGTATTATATCCTAAATTAAATAAAAGAAAGAGGAACATTATGCAATACAACAAAAACTAACAAAAGTAACTTCTATTATCTATATCTCTCTCACTTTTAATGTATTTCACCTGCATTATTTTTTGTTCACGTATAACATATGATCATCATGTAGATAAAACCACAACAAATACAAAAAACAGGTAAGCTAAAGTTATTTAAGATTGTATTAACCGTTCTACATTATGACCCTAATAAAAGATCATCCATATGATTATATTCACGTATCAAATACATAACACAAATCCATAAATATTACAATTATAAAAGTCCTCATGGTACTTTCATACTTATTATACATTACACATGGCTTTCGAAATATGTAGTATATTAATTAGAATCTAAAATTATGCACATGTTATACTTATTCTTTTCTTTCAAGAGTTCTTGTCATTCCATGATCATATATCATACCAAAAGTATAATAAGGTAAATCATCAATATATAGATTTAAACATCAATGTCAAATCTATCTACGAAGATCTTTTTCAATTCTCTCCTAAATATTTTTATCTGTTTGAATCCAATACTAATAAAGATGAAGTAGTATCTTAAAACTCTCAACCGCACTTCTATATGAATAATCTATATAAAAAAATATCTTTTCTTTTCTTTTCTTGTAATTCAAATATCGCAAATTGTTAGCCGATTGGGTTTACGTATTGTTTCATCACGTTTCGTTTTGAATTCTTTATAATCCATTTTGGATCACTTCAACTTCAGTGCAAATTTTGTGATTGCTTCGTTACTCATCCTTTTGTGTTCCCTATCATTGCGTACCATATTATGATTGTTTCGAGCAATAAGATCTTCTTTTAGGAATTTTGGTGAGTCTTAGACATATAAAAGGATAGTACTAATATTTTTTATTACATTGTCTTTTTCAGAGAATGTTTGTACGTCTTAGAACAAATATACTAATATAAATTTTATTATTAAAAAGATCTTAAACACTCTCAAGTGAATCCCACTATTAATGCACAAAAATCACTGAAATTTTTCGAAAAGAAAAAAAATCAAAGGAATGAGAGAAAAGGGTAGCTGCTCTACAACGAATCAAACTCATTTAAATATAATGCTTACTTTTTCATTATTCATTATTCAATAGAAGTTTCTTTGTTTTTAAGTATTAGGTTATGTTTGGATATCTCTTGATGCAGTGTTAACGGGAAAATTACACTTTCTAAAGCATAGATTACAAGTAATGTAAATGTTTGATTGAGTTCAGAATGAATTTTCTAATGAATAAAATTCAAATAAAAAAACATATACTTTTCTTTTCAACGAAAAAATATAGGTCAGGGAGACATTAGTTGGACTTGTTTTTTTTTTCTCATTATTTAGTGTAAGATTAAATTATATATATTATTTTAATATATTATAATTTGAATTAGTCTTTGTTGTGTAAGTTTGTTGAAAAGTAGTTTCAAGATAATTAATTTTATTTAGAAAAAATAAACCAATTTTATAAGTAAAGATTATGTATTAGTTTAGAAAAAGAAAATATGAAATTTACATCAGATGATAATTGGTAGAAGTTTTCCATATATTTTTTAACACTATTTTTAATTTTTTAATAAATTAATTTTAATTTTTAGAGATTCTAATTTTCTATTTTTTTCAGTTTTCTTTGAAATGTTTATGAAAAAATATGTTCGAAAACCTCCGGTGTATAAAACTAAAAGGAAAAGAAAACATTTTAAAAGTGCCTTTAGCTTTTTAGATTTAATAAACAACTTTTAATTTTAAGATTAAATATGTTTTCGGTTCGTAATTTATATACAAAATTATAATTTTTTTATTATAAAGTTATACATATTTTAGTCCTCAGATTTTAAAAAATAAATTAATTTTTTTAATCTAAATATGATAAAAAAAATTGATGTGTAAAATGTGTAAGAGAATAATATTTGAATTGTTTATATTATTCTGATATGTTCGGTTTAAATGTTAGTGTAAACATCAGAAACTAAAAAAATTAATATCATTAAAAAAAATTATATAAATTACTTTTAAAGTTTAGCTATAAGTATATATTAAAATTTGCAACAAAGATAAATTCTTAGTAAAAAATATTTAACCTTTAATTTAAAAAAAATGGTTGATATTCCAGACATTCAATGTTTTATTTCTTTTTATTTTAGTAGCAAGAATTTTGTGGAAGTCTTGGGAAACTGATGGATACAACTGAGATAAAAAAAAATAATGAGTTGTTAGGTTTTGTCGGTCTAAGTTTGGATAAGAGACAAAGAATATTACTTTCTATACCATTCCACGTTTCTTCCTACCCTCTCACATTTTCTAAAAATTTTACAACTGTTTTTATACTTCAAAAAAGTCCTACATTCCTCTTTTTTCTTCAACGGATTTGAAATCAGTTGAAAAAAATTCCGAACTTCAAAATTCATCGAAGAATTTTTCAAACCTTTGTAGAATTTCAAAATTTATTAAAATTTTAATTTTTAATTTTAATTTTTAAAGATTCTAATTTTTCATCTTTTTTTAGTTTTCTTCAAAAGAAAGTTTATGAAAATCTATGTTAAAAAAATTCGGTGTATAAGAAAACATTTTAAAAGTGTCTTTAGCTTTTTAGATTTAATAAATAACTTTCAAAAATATGTTTTTAGTTCGTAAGTTATATATAAAATTATAATTTTTTTTATTATAGTTATACATATTTTAGTCCTCATATTTTAAAAATTAAATTAGTTTTTTTAATCTAAATATGATAAAAAAATTGTTGTGTAAAATATGTATGAAAATAATATTTGAATTGTTTATGTTATTTTGACATGTTTCGGTTTAAATGTTAGTTTAAATACTATTTAACAAACTCAAAAAAAATTAACGTCATTAAACAAAAGAAAATATCAATTATTTTTAAAGTTTAGCCATTAATATATATTAAAATTTGGAACAAAAATAAATTCTAATTTAGTAAAAAATATTTAACCTTTAATTTTACAAAAAAATTGGTTGATATCCCAAACATTTAATGTTTTATTTTTCTCTATTTTAGTAGTAAGTGTTATATGGAAGTCTTGGAAAACTAGTGGATACAATAAAGATTAAAAAAAAAAATTGAGTTGTTAGGTTTTGTCAGTCAAAGTTTTGGTAAGAGACAAAGAATATTACATTCCCACATTTTCTAAAAATTTCAAAACTGTCTCTGTATTTCAAAAAAATCCCTACACATCCACTCTTTTTTTTTTTTCACGGGTTTTGAAATCTGTTGATTCGAAATTTGTTGAAGTTTTTGAAAAAGAATTTTATCAAATTTTGAAACTCATTTAAGGAATTTTTCTTTAACAGATTTCAAAATCTGAAGAAGAATACTTTTTAAATGTGGGGGTGCAGGGAGAAAACCGAAGAGGTGCATGGAGTAACACTCACAGACAAAATGCAACATTTATTTTGGGCCTGCACAACATAACTTTTGCTTCTTGCACCTACATTATCTATAAATGCATCTCAATTTGATAAAAAGATTAAAGATGTCCTCCTTCACTGCAATACATGACCTCTTGCTCCCGCTTCTATCATTGACATCGCTAGAGAGAACATGTTGTAAAATCAGTTTTTCCTAAAATACATTTTATGTATTCTGAAAAACTTACTTTAGAAGATATCTTGAAAAAGTTTGTTTTAGAAATTAATTTAAAAAGTTTTTCTTAAAATGCATTTAACGCATTCTGGAAATTCTATTTCAAAAATTATATCTTCAAAACTCCAAATCTCTTATGATGAAAAATGTTAAGAATAGGTAATTCAAAAGTCTTTTTCTTTTATAAAAGATAAAATAGTTATTTTGAAAGTTAGAGGAGTGCAGCTAAAATTTATTGGGGCGCAAGAAGTAAAGTTGTAGTGAAGTTAGCTTAGAACATTAGGCTCACGAGGATCTTTTCGAAGGTGAAATATATCCAGTTAACTTATTTTTAAAAGAAAAATCTTTAAATCTTTTGTGTCATGATAACACACTACAAGTGGCTCTCATTGTCAAACATGAAAAAGTGTTTTGATCTAACATATGTGGCAACCTAATAAAAAAAATATCAAAAGCATCTCACATGCAAGGAGTGAGAATGGTACCAACCAAAATATATATCTTCAACATAAATGTGACATCCAACTAACCCAAACCAATGCTCTTAAATCACTCACATCATCACTTCTATCTCTTCCACACATCCACTATCTTTCTTCTTAAATTCAATCTAAATAACATCTCATAACCAAATATAAGTACCAACCATCCTTTTTCAATCTCCCTTTTTGCTTCAAAGTTACATCAAATTTAATTCAAGAGAATCAAGGATTTTGTTTTTGTTTTTGTTTTCCCTACCAACACATAGTTTTATAGCTATCCCCATTTCATTATTACATTACCACCATATTTGGATGCAATTGGCTTTAAATTGTACTTTCCCAAACATCATTTCAAGTTACATATCATAATTAATAACAACTATTAGTTTTTGTTAATTTTTTTTAATAAAACCTATTTATAGAAGCTTTTCTAAGAAAACTCCAAATTCTAAGTACAGAACCCCATGCTTTAGTTTGGCGCATTCACTACTTAAAGATTCTCTTCATTGTGCAATCTACAATTGCAAACAAAAAGCAAACATCTTTATTAAAAAACTTTTTTCTTTTCCAGAGAAAAACATACAAGTATTTATTAATTTTATACAGGTGACAAATATATATATATATATATATATATATATTAAAAATCATTTTATGATATTAACATCTTATAAATTTATTTAATTAAATAATATTTATAATTAGATAAATTAAAAATAGTGAAGTTTAAAAATAAGAAAAAATTGTTAAAAAATGGACCATTAAAAAGAAAGGAAAGAAGATTCCAACTTGCTTTCTTAGTTAGGATTTGAGCATCATTATTTTTAAGGGCTTGTTTGGTCAATAAGTTACGTGTACCCAAAATGGTGCGGGTGGTATGGATATTTGGGAAGTAGTGACAAACAATGTCCAAACCATGTTCTAAGGCCCTAAATAAGGCGTAACATGTACTCCGTTATAATTTACTTAGAATAGTTACAATTGGTCCAACACTATTAATATTTTTAATTATTAAATAAATATAAGAATGATAACAAAGTAGCTTATGTACTTTAACAATTTGGAAACTTATCTAGTTTACTTTTTCCTAGAAGAGAAATATTTAAATTTCAACATAAAATAGATTAAATTCATGATATAGGCATTTATGTTTTAGACCTATTAATATAATATTTTTATCTCTTCCTCTTTTCCTTTTAAACACCCTTTAAAATTCTTTCGAAGAAATAAAAACACAATAATTTTTCTTACTTTCTTCACCATTAGATTATATGTATATAAAATATTGTTTTTTGTTTTGCACACTACAAGTTTATTCAACTCACTTTATAATTTTTTTTCACACAATAATTTATGAAGTAATTCCTTGCTTAGCAATACTGTGTTCTTGGATTCCTTACCTGTTGCTTGAACTTGCATCTTCAATGCAAATTACAACTCATGCTAATTAAAGGACTTTAGTGATTGCTCACTTGGTGGCCTACACTACTACTTAAGAAAATGAGACATGATGTTAACAAGTCTTAAACCTAATTAAAGCATGGGCGTGTTAATTTGATGAGCTGTGGATGAAAATGTTATTCTAACTGATCTATTATCACTTTCCGAAAAGAATATAAAATAAAATAAAAGTTCTGGGTTTTAATTTAATTATATATTTCACATCTTTAATATGCTTTCTTATATAGTGAAAATAGATGATCTCTTAAATATATAGACTACATAAGTATGATAGTGTAATCATGCCCTCTTCCAAATTATATTATAATTTCAACCATGTTTCCTAAGATAGAATATCTGTGACACCCGACACTAACGAAGGTGGAGAGTGATCGTCGGTGCAAGAGTTACAAAGTGTAAGAGGCACAAACAAAGAGTGACTCCTGGCAGGCTTTCAGTGGGAAGGACATATGGAAGAATCGAACATATATCAGAATGAGAGGGATCTAGAGACTGTATAGGTATGAGATTGACTATACAGTTGAAGGATAGCTTAAAGGAATTGATTTGGCTACTCAAATCACCAAAATGCATCTGTTTTTTGGTAGCCTAACCCATAATAACTCCATGGTTAAGCGTTCTTAGCCTGAAGTAATTTAGGGATGAGTGACATTCTGGAAAGTTTGCCTGGAAAGTGTAAAGTACATTTGAAAGGCTCGTGTTGATGTAGGGGCACTCAATATTTTTTGTAAGTTGTCGGGACGTTACAACATCCGTCTTATTGGTTTGAGAATAATATTAATCTTTAATTTTAAATATTAATTATAAAATATTTTATTTTTTTAGAGTATTTTTAATATTAAAACTTTTAAAATGTACTACTTTTAATTTTTATATTATTAAATCACGATATTATATTGTATTATTGTTATTTTAGTTATAATTTATTATTTCAATTATCCTTGTTGAATCACAGATGAACTAATTATTCTTCAAGAGGTGTTTTGACCTGTTGAATCACGGTTTTTTTTTTGTTTTTTGAATGAAAGGTGCAGGAAGGAGTTGGGTGACAGTGAAATGGTATCTTGCAACATACTCACCCAAAATTTCTCAAACAGTATCCAACAAAATATCATGGCCACACATGTATCCTGAAAATAAAATGAACACATTAACTGAACGATAGAGACATAACTTTATAGTTAATTTTTTTTAGTTCTTCAATATAAATTTATTTCATATTTTATAAATTAAAAATAATTTTAATCTCTGTTTTAAATACAACTAAAGGTTTCATTGGCTACTAATTATTATAAGTTATAATATATATATATATATATATATATATATATATATATATATATAAAAGGTACTTTGATTTTTTTCATATCAACATTTTATAACGTATTTTTGTTTTTAAATTATTTATTTTGATAACATTTAAAATATAATTTTTAAACTACAAAAATTATAAAAGTTAATGTTAAATTTGAAATAATAATAAAAAATTATTCCAAATTTAATGGATGGAAGTATATTTAATTCTTTTTAAAATATTTAGTTTAGATTATATGTAAACGCATTACTTATATCGTAATAAACTTCATATCTTAAAATTTGTAAAAGTAATCATAAATTGTTTACTTACAATATTCTCGATTTTACATGGATTAAAATTCAGAAATATCTAACCAACTTTTATTGAGTGAAAGTGAAATGTCATCAACATTTCTCCACAAATTGGACCCCTTTCTCTGATTTCTATTTAATTATTAATTACTATTTCATTAAGGTTGTCATACAGAAAAGATTTTCTTATGATAAACTTTGCAACGTGGCGTATAATGAACTCTTTTTCTTTAATACAATAATATAGAAAAAATAGTGATTATGGAACACAACAACACTATCATGCTGCTTCTTCTAGAGCTTTGGAAGGTTCCTCTTGGAGGTGGCTCCACCAAGATCTCCGACAAACAAAATCACGTCGTAGTGCAATCAATTGTCTACAAGTTGATTGGAGAATAATGTAAATTTCCAAGTTTTTCTCACCATTGGCACCGTTTCAAATAAATATTCTCAATAAGCACTTTGCTCATTATATTTCCCTAATTAGTATTTTTATAAACCAAATTTTCATCAAATTTTCTCTTTCAAGAAAATAGAAAAAGATTATAAAAATAAAAATATATAAATTAAAATGTTTATTATTAATTTTTAAAGATTTGAGTAAATTATGTAATAATCATCCTCCGTTTCATTTCATGATTTGTAGACGTCCTTTTTCAAAAATGTCAATTCCTTAATCCCTTTTCACTTGAATAGATTTGGAAAAGATTGATTAACCACTTTTCACTTGAATAGATTTGGAAAAGAGTGATTAAATGGATTTGAGAGGATTTGAAGATAAATTTTGTTATTGTTTATTTGAGTGAATTTGAAAGTAAGTGAGAGTGGATTTAAGTGAGCGTTGTAAAAAAATGATCACAATTAATTAAAAAAACAAAAAAAATTGTTTAACGTCCAGTATTAACAAAATTCGATGTTAATTTGATTAACATCGAAAAATTCGACATCAATTTAACGTCTTTCGATATAACGTCGATCTCAAATTCGACATAAAAGACCAAAAAAAATAACGTCGTTATACTATATGTTTCTACTATTGTCTTTCACACTATAACCTGACAAGTGATCTATATCTATGTTATGTTGGCTTTCTTTTTTCATAAACAACACCCAAAATATACCGTTTCTTCACTGAATTAACATCCAAGACAAACTCTACTAACAATCTCATGATATCAAATTATGACGATTGTTTTTAAGATCAACAAATTTCAAACCCAACCACTAAGGCACGAACGTAGCTCATACTACAAAACTAAGAATTAGATACTCCAAAGCGACATGAAAATTATATTTAGCTTGTAATTTGGACACTTATATCATTGAAAAATACAATTTGTAATTTAAAGAAATTTAGTGAACAAATACAAGATATTATTACTGATTAACTTTAAAATTTGCAACAATGGAAAATAGAAATTATAACATATAAAACTAAAATTAGGCAAAAAAATTTATAAAAGTAAGTATCAGAAAAAAGAAATCAAATATGATAAACCTCGAAAATTGAAACAAGAACTAAAAAATATTATAAGATCACTTAATAGTACAATGTAACTCATTGAACTATTTTTTAATTTACTATATAGGTGCAGTTTAGTGAACTATTCATGTGTCAAGACATAAAATTCAAATTTAAGAGGCTACAAGTAATACAATAAATAACTAATTATTGGATTACCACACTTTCCTTTTTTAATGAAAACTTGTTAATAGTGAAAATAATATTTTATCAATATAATCAACTTTTTTATTATTATTTGTTTTCTTTTTACTTCTAAATTACTCAAATAATTGATAAAAAAATTTATCTTTAAATCCTCTCAAATCCATAATTCTGAATTGATCGTCTTCCTTTTCTCTACTAACAAAACAAACAAACATTTTAACAGACATTATTATAACTCTTTGTTTTCTTTAATAGTTGCATATGGGATAATTTCAGATCCAAAGAAGAATATTTCCATCTTAATAGTTGCAGTAGAGTTGTATAATAGGTTCACACAGTAAAGTGCACTGAAAGAATATAAAGTTTAATTTTTTTAAACTGAACTAAAAAATAGTTTAATTAATTTTTAGCATGTACTAGTTTAATTTTTTTTAAGTATGATATAATATAGATAATTATAGTTTAATACAGTTTCTTAAATTATCTCCAACCTAATAGTAATAGAAGTAGGAAAAAAAAACACTTAGGTTAAAAACTTAACTTTGTCAGCCTCTTAATGTCTACCGATACATTGATGCAAGGGTCCACAAAATGTGCCGTAGAAGATATGTATCCAAATTTAATGGTTAGTAGTGAGGTTGAAGTTCTACAGTGTTCTATATATACTCACTTAATTTCATAATCCAATCAAACCACCGACACTTATGATTCTTACACGATAAACTAAATAAAATAAAATAAGAAAATTAAATAATATTTCAAATGGTCGATCACACACAAATATCAACCATTGACTGCGATAACATCATTATCAATGACAAGGACACAATATTTATTTTCTTTTCTGAAATAGACTAAATGAAAAATATTTAAACTGGTATGATAAAATTTAAAAGGAAAATTCGTAATAAATAGATAAAAATAACCATTGAATTTAAAATTTATTAAAATCAAATATGTTTTAACTTTAAAAATTATTATAAAAATTTATGATTTTCTCTGAATTATAATATAAAATATTTAGGTTTAATATTTCATGAAGTTAATGTGAAATATTTTTTCAATAAATAATGCATAGAATTTTTTTGTGTGACAAAAAAAAATCATATTAAATTTTAATAAAATATTTATATATAGTGAGAAGAGTTTTTAACTTAAATTTCACAAAAATAAAATATTTTATAATTTAAAGTAGAAATTAGACATAATTTTTATAATAATTTAAAGAAAAAATTATATTAAATCCGTTTTATTACACTACTTTTCTGTATTTTTATTTTTTGTAAGTTTTTAAATAAACATCTTTAACTATTTTAATCAAATTTTTATTATCATATTTTGATATTTTTTATTATATTAATCTGTCTGAAAAAAAATGGAAATGGGTGGATACTTTTAAAGAAGATGACTATAGGACTATGGAGTGAGATCATTTATTCCTTTTTAAGAAAATAAACAAAAAGACAAAAGTTGTCACAGACATTAAGTGTCCCAAAAAAAAAATCCTTTCCTCGTTGAAACCTGCTATGGTCGGTTCCCTACCAAACACAGCATTAATCAGTGAGGCGGTATTTAGTGTTTTCTATTGTTTTTAAGAAAATAGACTAAATTGTATAAATTTTTAGTTTTTTATATCTTTTTTATCTAAATTCTCTTATTTAGATTTCGATCTATTAATTTCCTTTTAATTTACAATCGCAATTTTTTTTCTTTCTTCTTATGATTAAATATTTAACATAAATATTTGATGCGATAGACAGCGCATAATATGGCAGTGGATAAATAAAGTGTAAAATGTGAAAAGTATTTTAACTATATCTTAACTACGTTTCTACATAAAATATTGATTTTTATAACAACTGTTTCGGTAGATATTTTTGTGACTGATAGACTAACCTGCTGATGTGTCTGGGCCGCTCGCTCGCTTCCAAACTCCTGCTATTGGCCGATCGGTGTTGGCACAAACCGATCGGTCTCCTTCTTGACGAGGGAGGATGTACCTGCAAAAGGTACTCCGACGCCCAAGTTAGGCGTGTGATTTTGAGGAGCCTCGGCTCTTAGTTGAATGTTTTGTGAATGATTATCACTATTGAGTATTTGAGAGTAACGTAGAGTAAATAATGCGTAAGTGGAACGTACCTGGCTTTCGGCCCTGGCTTTGTATTTATAATTTACCTCATGTATCCTGAGCTCATATAAGCCCAATAAAATATAAACAGAATAAGATATAAACAGATTAACTGAATATCCGGTTGGTTGTTTGTAACCACTCGGTTAATATTTTATACTGTACAACAACAATTACTTATACGACAATAGATATCTATTTTTAATTTTGAGTAAATTAATAAATTAATTATTAGACGAAATAAATTGAAAAACCAAAACTGTAATTGAAATTAAAAATAATTTACAACATTATACATGAGAGACCAAAGTTGTAAAATATACCGATAATAGTTATATTACTACTAATTAATATGAAATGCATAAATATTTATAAAATATTTACATTCTCCTTTAAAATTTTATAAAAGAAACTTTCTTCTTTTTTTATAAGTAATTATATTATATTTACATTATTTTTAAAATAAAACTAAAAACCAAAATATAAATATATATCATTTTCATCTATCTATGTTATTTTTTCTTGTAATGTGATTCCGTGTAATATGTGATTACAATAATTGATAAGTGTGGATATCTCATAAGAAATTTCAAAATTTAATACAAAAAAATTATATATATATATATATATATATATATATATATATATATATATATATATATATATATATATATATATATATATATATATATATATATATATATATATATGGGTATCTCATATGATGAAATTTCAAATTTACTATACAACCTATATATCTCAATGTATTATTCTCTTCTTATAAATAACTAAGTTCTTAATACATTGCATGTCATATAACCATAATAATATCATACATTCTCATTCATATAGATTTCATTCATTCAGCACATTTAATAACATTCATAATTAAATTAATTAAAAACAAACAAACAAACAGGTAACATAGAAGAGAAAAATAAAGAAAGAAAAAAAAATTGCTTGACTGAAAATATTTTTGCTTAAGCAAAAAATCCTTCATTTGAGAGAAAATTTGGCATACACAATGCTTAGTTACAATATTAATTTTTGCCTGAACAAAAATTTCTTTCCTTCAGCAAAAATAGGGTAGAGACAATGGTCAATTGCAATACTATTTTCTTTTAACAAAAAAACTACTTTGGTTGAGTGAAAATAGGACTGAGACTTCGCTTGAATTTATATTTAATTTTTGCTTAGCGAAAATAGGATAAAAACAATGGTAAGTTGCAATACTATTTTCCTTTAACAAAAAACTACTTCGTTTGAGTGAGAATATGATTGAGATTAGGCTTGAATTTATATTTAATTTTTACTGAAGCGAACATACAAGAAATTAGTCTTATTCAATAGAATCAGGTAACCCAAAAAAAAACTTTTAAAGTCTTTAGCTGACGTCAATATAAAATTTTACATCTATTATACAACTCAAAAATATTTATGTGGTTTTAAAGTAATTAAATATAATTTACATTCTCATTAAACTCATAAATCGATTTGTATGTGTATCTGTGTGAAGGACTGGCTCAACAAAATATTGTTTAAAACACATATGGCATTTAATTGATAATCATCGAGGAAAGTTTTCGTTAGGACAATGATAGAGCGGTTTGGTATGTAACTTATTTAAATTTTAAATTTACTCTTTTTACACTTATCAAGTGGGATAGAAAATATAAATGGGTTGATTTTTTGCATGGGTGAAAAATTATGGAAACAATATACAAATTATGAGAACACCACGAACATGAAAAATGATTAATCCAATGTTGGTTGTTGTAATTTGATTTACTGTCCTCATTGATTTAATTTACAAATTTGTTTACTTTCCTTGGTAATTTAGTTTTTGCAATTTATTCTACGATATTTACATTTCATCGTAATTTGTATAATTCATTTGTTGTTGTCTCTATACACATCATTCCTTGATTCACTATCGTAATTCATACTTTATCCATTATATCTTGGTTTTTGTTTCCATTATTACTAAAAAACCAAAATAACAAACAAAAAAGAGAATTATGTTAGTGAGACATTCTTAACAACGAATTTCGACAAGTGTATTGAATCGTTTCAAGTAATATAAAATGGTAAGGTTAAGTATGGTTTTCCCAAGAATCTCATAATACTAAAGAATTGTACGATTAACAACTCATTTAGACTTAAGAACAACACATCGATTTACAAACAAATGCAAAAAAGATAAAATTACAAAATATACAAGGTTGGACTTTGGTAGTGAAGACACTTAAGAATGGATAAAGATCATAAATTATATGGATCGAATTTGCTAAGGTTAGGTTTCACCAATGTCACTTTCGTGCATAAAAAGTTTCATCTCCTCTCCATCAATTACTAATGTTAACCCACAAAAGTACTCTAGCCCTAATCCCTTAGGTGAAAGATCCTAGATTTTCCTAGTAACCACCAATCACTTGGTTAATTAACAAGCAAAATCCGCATTAAGAGCTAGGATCTAAGACAACAAATAAATCATGTTCCATCCCTAGAATCCATGCACCCACTAGGCCTGTTATTTCATATCTAGGTCACAAGATATGTCCCCATACCCCATGAAACCAGAAATCAAGCCATGAACATCTCATTGCATGCAAGCATTAAGATTGATAACAAGAAACTAGCAATTGAGAGAAAAGACATATATATAATCAAATCATTCGACAAATACATAAGAATTTAGTAGTTACATCTATTCTTAACAAGATGAATTCAGTTCTTCATTTCCATGGAGAACCTTAAGCTTACAAACATGGATGGAAGAAGAAGGAAACCCAATGAGGAGAAAAGGATGTTCTCACATGCCCCAAGCGGCCTCCATGAGCTCCTAAAGGGAAGTTGTGCCTCCACTCCTTCATCCTTGAGCTTTGGCAGAGTTCCTTCTTCCAAAACTTCTTATGTTTTTGTTATCGACGCTTTTAATAGGTGCCCTTGTAATGCAGACTCACTAGGGGAATGACTGCAACTCGTTAGGTGAAATGGTCAAAAGTATGGCTTGTTGGGCGAGCAAATGGGCAAGTGGCCAAAAGTTGCTACTCGTTGGGCGAACTATTCCACACGTTGGGCGAGTGGACTTCTTTAGTTGCTGAGCTAATGGCCTTGGCTAGGCGAGTGCTCCTTCTAGCTAGGCGAGTGGTCCTTCTGGCTATGCTAATGATGCAGGCAGAGACAATTTATTCTTCTCCAATTATTTTTCTGCAAAATAAACACACAAAGACAATTAAACTAATCTATGAACAATAAAACACAATTTTTACATCTTTCCATGAGACTTATTACACAAACACATGAAAAAGAGATTGAAATAAGTTTGAATATTAGGTAAATATCAAACTTATCACACCTGCACAATCTCAATTGAAATTCAAGTAAAAATTATATTGAATTCATTGAGGGTTTAGGTGGGATTAATTCTCTACATAAGTGATTTCTACATAAAATTGATCTTGTGTCTAGAATTATAAGTAAAACACTCTAGTTAGATTAAAAAACATGTGTTTTCTAGCCTTGTGCGAAAAGAACTCACATTAGATTGATTTAGTTTAAGTAATATTGATAGTCCTTGAGAAATTAAATTGATAAATGGTAGGTTAGATTTGATTTTCTAAGTCACATTGCTAAGAAAGTATGTTGACTCAATTTGTTTATTATAAAACATAACATCAGCAAATGTTTAAATGTTTAAATTACATATATTAAAACCTCAATTGAATGAGAGTTTTATTTCATAGTAGGAACACATCCATGTCCTTAAATATTGAATCCTTAAACTTATCGTGATCTATAAAGTTAAGCTTTTCATACTTTATATTCTTAAAGTAGGTGTTTATATCTATTAAAAAATAATTAATAATTAATACAAGTCTTTTAGACATTAATTGATATTAATTATTGAATATAATTTTGAAACATAAATGCATGTATATGTGGCAATAATTATGATTTTATTTGTATATTATTATATTTATTTCAAAATTTTACCCTTTATTTATTATTTATGTGGAAACTTGTTGGGATTGTTCATGAAATATGAATAGATAAATGTGCAAGTATTGGAGCTAAACCTATAAAAAATTAGGACAATAGATCTTATTATATTTTGGATGAATGTATTTATGTTGTGTACATATTATTCTTGAAATACTCTTGATTTTATAACTTTTAATTGAGTACTATAACATCACCTGGTGTAACGTCCCATTTTAATTATAAAACTACTAAAATAAGACGTATATATATGATAACTTACAAGAGACTACAGATTATCAATGAAGACGATTTTACACTTGGAGAACAAAACTCTATCTATGTTGTTGTTTCACCCTCAACCTTACGCTGAAACAACTGAAAAGACGTCCTCCCTAAGCTCATACCGTTTAAGGTGATCAACGCAAAAGAGAAAACAAAAACAAACAAATAAAGACAAAAGAGTAAGTTAGTAGTAAAATAGTTCATCTTAATTAAATAAAATTGCATCATACATTATATTACACACATAATAAAACATTCATCTTAAAGATATAACACACTTAGACTTGACTCATCCGGATATAGTATGAATGTCGAACTATGAGGATTCATGCACTTGTAGTGCTAATAGTGTTGGCTCACCCCAAGTTATCACACAAGGTTAGTCCTTTAACAAAAGTCTTTGGTCAAGGTAAAGTCCCTATACTAAGACCCCTTGCTACTCTCCATGACACAACCATCTATCTCTACTTGAGATTGAGGTTATTGAGAGCGTCAAGATAAACCACCAGTACTTAGCTTCCTACAAGACACCACTATGTAACCTCTCCTCGAGGATCATGGAATTACGACCATTAATACTATTCACATAACCAAGCACATATTCATCATCATCATATCCCTCTCATAATCATATATACATATACTTGACACAAACATTGCATATTATCACATGAAACCTCAAAGCATTCATCACAAAACCATAAACAATGCATCAAGAAATCACAACACAACCTAAGAACCAATTAACCAAGACTTGAGAACTGGCGCTCAGGTGCCCAGGGTGTGGCGCTCAGCGCCCTAGGTGTTGCTTCCTAACGCCCCAAGGCTGGCGCTTAATGCCCTAGCCTCTGGAAACAGACGCTCAACGCCCTAGCCTCTGGAAACAGGCGCTCAGGCACCCTAATAAAGGCGCTCAGGCTACATAACAGCAGACAACACTTACGTTTTCTAGTTTGATACACTTGAGACTGATTTCTACTTATCAAATTAGATCTTTAAACCTTCGGGTTGGTATGAAAACACATTTATAATTCAAACCAAGTATCACTTTGATCAATACACATGAGACTAGGTGCATTAACCACAATGACAACTCCAAAAAGAGCCTAAACTCAGATAAACCCTTTCGCTCACTATTTTCTATAAACTAAAGGTTGTAACAAGTCATAAATAACTCAAAAACATTCCCTGGCACCTCAAATTCACTGCAACTTCTATATTTTAGACTTTGATTATCTATAACCTACAAGTTGAACTTAAAACATGACACAATAACAATATACATACTCCATATCAGATTTCACTTATTTTAACATCTAGAGAAGTCCTAAATAACCTAAGAAATGACCTTGAACTTCTAATTTCCTCATCTAACCCTTATATCAAAATCTCAATTGTCGAAACCCCAAAATGAGCCCAAAATCCACACAAAACACCTCTTATTAGCTCTCAATCAATACTACAACAAATTTCTTTTAAAACATGACTCAAACAAGTTCTAAATAACTTTATAAAATGTCTCATATTGTTGTTTATCCCATTAGACTCATACTTCTAAAAATGACTTATCAACACCCTTCTTTTTTACCAACTAACTCATGTTTCAATCCATACTCTTTCTTTTCAATACATACACCAAATTCATCATTAGCCATTTCACAACAAACAACATATTCCACACAATAATCACATCCAATAAGAATTATTCAACTAAATTTAATTTAATCAAACATGCGTAATTCAATCATGTTCATTTCAAGCAATCGATTCAACATTCATTATACTCACATTCTACCTACTATCATTTCATACTTTATAACTTAAAATTAAATACAACACTAGCTTCCCTTACCTGTTAGAAACTCTGACTGGCTTTAGAGAACCCTACTCTGCTCCCTCAGCTCAAAGAGACCAAACAACACCTACAGACCACAAAAACATGATCAGGGTATATCATTAGAACCAATTATCAGTAGAGAACCTAAGAGAAAGCTCAGACTAAACATGCAACAAAAAGAAACCTCAAATGCATTGGAGAATGTGAAACTAGAGAAAATGATAGAAAATTGACTTACTTTATTTGAAAAATTGACCGAGCAAACTTGAAAATCTTACTGCAAGGATCACACAAGTAGTCTCTGATCTTCAAACAGATAAGCAGGGTGCAAGAAGCCTTAGAGAAAAGACAGATGACTTTACAAACTTCCATATCCATATAATCATACAATAAATAACTTATATACTCAATCATCCGAATATAGTATGAAAATTAGAATTATAAACTTTTAATTGAATACTACATCATCACGTTGTATGAAAATTATAATTATATACAAAAATACTTTTTAGAGTTAGCAATAATATAAAATGTACTTTGAAAAAATCGATAGGAAAAATAATCTAGTAGAGAACGTCATCATTATTATAGTCATCATAATAAAAATAATAAATTCTAAAATTAGTAATAATAAAAACAATAGTAATAAGGGTTAAATATGTTTTTCGTCCCTTAAGTATCACACGAGTTTGGTTTTAGTCCCTACTCGAAATTTTGATGGTTTTTAGTCCTCATAGTTTTGAAACTCTTACTATTAGCCCTTAAAATTGGACGGCGTTAACTTTTAGTAGATGTGGCTAACGGCCAGCCCACGTTTGATGCCACCTTCCCTGACTACTTTTAATTGACGTGGCAGTAAAGGTGTGGTGGTCGGTCGGCCTGTTGGGTGGTCGGTCACAATGTCTGTTGTTGGGGAAAGATCGAACGGTTATGGTGACGGGTGTAGTTCAATATATGAAAGACCGATCGGTGTTGGGCAAAGACCGAACAATTATGGTGACGGGTGGAGTGCAATATATGAAAGACCGAACGATGTTGAGAAAATACCGAACAGTTATGGGCAAAGACCACCATGCCGACCACTAGACCAAATGGCCTGGTAAACTTATTTAGCTTTCCACATTTTATTTTTACATAAATTTATTAATTATATTTTCCATTCACAAAGAAATTTACTACTAATAATAAAATTGTTACTATTAAAGTAAATATTTTTCATAGGTCTTACCTAATCCATCGTTATAATCTTCTTAAATAGTAAAATTAGGTAAACACAACCTAAAGTTATATTTGATAATCAAAATAAAACTTTTTTAGTTAAAAATATAAGTCTAGAAAACATGATTTAATTATTATGACTTTATGAAGTTAATATTGACCATAGACAATTAATATTGCCTGTAACATTCCCTCTCTAATGTCCATTAAGGATTCATCTATTTGACAAGAGTTTAAATACAATCTATGATATTTAACTGTCCACATGTGTTGTCCTATCAAAACATCATTCCAAAAATAAATTTTAACACCTTTTCATCCAATTATTAAAAAAAAAACTTTTATGTAATTTCTCCATTTTCGATCTAAAGCTGTGTCAATATTTCGACACTATATATCATCTTCCCTTTGCTATAAAAAAGCTTCATTAAAATAAAAAATATTTGTAACTACAAAATCCACTTACCTTTTGGTTTACCAAGATTGTCCCAACTCCCTTGACATATCTTCCTTGCAAAATTTCACTGACAAACTAAGACCTCAAAACGACCAAACACTTTATTAAAACTAAAAGTGAAAAATAAATGAGGAAACATATCTAATTTTATAAGTATATTATTTCGAGGGTGTCTTTACTCACACTACTTGCATTATTTTCTTCATCAAATGCATATATAATAATAGTATTATTTATTTATTTTCTCTATCTTATAATTGTGGTGTCCTTGACCAAGTTGTACAAAATGGAAACCACCAAAAGCGTACAAAGAACACATCACATGAGCATCTTGAAAGGTTTGGCTTCTCGTAGGCAATTCAGTAAATTCAAAAGTTGTAGTCAACCGTCACAAATAGTTATAAATATTTACCAAAAAGAATAAAAAATAAAAGGTGAGTATTACATTGGGTGTACGTGTGAATACATCATTTTTTAAGACTTAAAACAAATTTTAAAAAATGATACGTTTTTATTTCCTAATAAAATAATTATGTTAAAGTGTATTGTAATTTTAAAATTTAATACCAATAAAAATTAATAGTAATTTAATTAAATTTTATTTTTAAATATAATTTTATAATTAATTTAATAAAAGTATATCAATATTAAAATAAAAATTATGATTTTATTAAAAGCTTAAAATAAAAACTTTAGTTGCTTCGACCTTGAGTGGTTTTGCATATAAAAAAATTTGGTTGCTGAGAACGATGAAATGACATTTACACTCTCTTGGGTGAATATCTTTGTTCATGTATATTAGAGAAGATAGATTTGAGATTTTATTGACATTCCTATAAAGAATCAAGTACGATGATTTGCAGGATTAAGTAATTTTTTCATCTGCGGTGATAGGAAGAGATTTTGGATAATTTTGGAAAAAAAAACTGTTTTTATCCTTAAAAGAAATTCATTTTAAACAATTTCCATTAACAATGATCAAATTCTATATTAATTTTCACAAATTTTTCTTTTAAATCCACTTTTACCTCTAAATCTTTTAAAAAAAATAACATTCAATTTACTCTTAAATTCCCTCCAATTTATTCACTCTCTTTCAAATTTATCCTTAAACACACCCTTACATGTTAAAACCTTGATATTTATATATGAAAACTAGTAAAACTAGTAGGACTAATCAGAATAAGAATTTTATGAACTAGATTAATTTATTCAAGTAATTAATCTCCGTTTTAAAGTATTTTATATATTAATTTTTTTATTTAAATTTTTTATTTTATTAGATATTTAAAATATTTTATTTTTTTAGTATTCTATAATTTTGTTATTAATAAGAAAACACTTTATTATTACTTTCACAGTTTTATTTTCAAATTGAACTTGTTCGTTCTTTTAATTTTTTTCAATTTATCAGTCAACTAATTTATAAAAAATTTAAAATTTAATAAAATGTTTATCAATTTATAATATGATTTTTCATAAGATTTAATTACATTGATATACCAAAGTGTTGTAATGGAATAATCTAAATAAAAATGTTTAGGAAAAGAAAAAGAGTTGGGACGTGGATAGCATTCATTTACTTATATCTCTTTTCTATATAATTATAAATTATTATTATTTTGTTAATTATAAAGTGTAATTAAGTCAGGCCAAGATTGACCTTAAAGAAATACTGTCCATTTTAGATTAAAATAAAAAATTAAATGTAAATTCTTTTAAATTATTTTTTTAAGTAATACAATTTTATTGTTATTACTATTATATATTATGTGACTATTTTTTTATATAATTGTAAGAAAATCGTAAGCAAATCGCCTTTAACTAAATAAGAAAGTAACAAATTTGAAATTTTATTAAGAAATAATTTTCTCTTTTCTGCTTTCTTTTTACTTTTTCATCAATCAAATGAGAATGAACTCATTATTTCTTTTATTTTCTTTCGTTTGTTTCAAATATATCATTGAAAATTTAAGTTCATTAAGCCGTCAAGTAAAGTAATAACTTGAAGAAAAAAATTGTAAAACACAATGTTTTATAAATATATAGAAAATAAAACTCTACGTTAACTTTTCAAAATTTATTTTAACATATTAATATATTTTATATAAAATATCACTCACTTCAGTTTTTTTTATGAAAAAATAAAAATAAAATAAAAGAACAAAAAATGCATAGTTTTAATAACCTTACATGTTAAAGTGCCAATTTTACAAAAGTTATAAGAACAAAAATAATTTATCATTACAGGGGTTACAGAGAGTTTAGTCATTTCTTTATTGTATAAACATTGGACAAATTTTCATATGAAAGATAACTAGAAAAAGGAAAGTACAACTCTTCAGATGAAACATAGAAATAAATATTATTTATTTTATTTTATTTTTGTACGGGACGGATTTATTGATTTATGTTAGCTAATCTTGAGAATATAGATAGATCATTAAATTGTTAATTAGCTAGATTGTCATTTAAGTTATTTGTTGAACAAAAATAGGAACAATAATTGATCAAAATTACTTTAAATTTAACGAAACCTGGTCCTACAATATTTAAAGCAAAATTTTAAATTAACTCATGTCTCTTGATCCACAAATCTTACTATCTATAAGAAGATTGTTATTAATCATATTCAAATCTATAAAATATCTTCCATCTAACTTAAGGAAAAAAATACAAACTAAATATTTATAGTTGAAACTCTACCCTTATCTTTATCTAGATTAATTTAGCGAAAATAGAATATTATGTTTAATAACTTTAAATGTCCTCCACTGCTGTCATTCAATTTCCTAAATCGCAGACACAGCTTTTGCTCGAAAAATAATTAAATTATAAATCTGTCAAAAAGGTAATAGTTAAAGTTATAAACAGAAACCTATATAATAAAAAAAACACTCGTGTTTTTCACTTATTGCATGCATATCAATGAATACGTGTCTCCATAATTATATATTTCTTATTTGCAAAAGGAAGTAACCTAATCCCTTCAGCTAAAATATTGTTATTTTAAATATATATATAAATTGATGGAATCGATTTTTCTTTGCAAATAATATACACATCTTTCATTGATTTATGAAAAAATTGAATGTAGCATTAAGAGAAGGTGACCAGTCACTAGTTTTTTTGCCTTTACAGCTCAGAATTTGATTAAAACAAAAAACATGCACATCATGCATATATTATTCAAAAGCAACCTTTGATATAGATTGATCATGTAGATATTAACTTAAAAGATTGAAAACAAAGAAAATTAAAGTGTGATGTTCTTCACATGACAAAGAAAACATAGTAAAAGTAATTCCAACAAATATAGCTCTAATTTGACACAAGAAAGTTCCGTGCTCTTTTGCTTATGCAATTATGCATGCATTCAAGAAAAAGAAAAAAGTTAAAAGTTTTTCTTTATGGAAAATATGAAGTTACTTTTTTGAAATGCATGTAGAGATAATTTATTTACAATACTTTTATTTTTTGAAATTATATATTCTCCCTTAATTTATTTATCCTTCTTAAAATTCTTTTTTATCTTTTTTCTTTCTTTCTTGTTAGGTCATTATTTTTTTCTTTTTATTTCTCTCATATTCACACCAAATAGATAAAAAGAAAATCTTCCATTTTTTAATCGATTAAAGAATGGTTGTTACGAACTTCTTTTTTTGTGAAAGTTTGCTCGCAATGAGTTGTGGAAAGGATTGTGTTTGGATTATCGTAAAAAACAAAGTAAAGTTTAGTTGAACTTAACGTCGTAACTTAAGGTTTAATGAAAAGTGAGTTTAATTTAACTTTAACTTGGTCTATGTTTGGATAGTTTATATTAAAGTACTTTTTTTATGAAAAGAGAAAGAAGGGAAACATGGAAGAAATGCACAGAGAGAACCTTAAAGTGGAGGTCCTTATCAACTTTGGGCAGAATGGAGTCAAATACGAGATGCTACTGAAGAACTATTTTTATCTCTCTAAATATATGTTATCTTCAACTAATGATAATGTTAACCCTTCAATTAATCGTTTTGGTGACACATATTAGAGGGCATATTTCATCATTTAAATGGAAGCTCAATTTCTTAAGTGACAAAAGTAAAAACAAAAACCAAAACAATATTTTTTTTCGTTACATTTTTATTTGGTTTTTAATTATTGTTTTCTTTTTATTTGTGTTATTTTATAAGTTTGAGATTAATATGAAATGATTAATTAATTTCTATTTTCTCACTTTGCTCAATGTGTTTTCTTTTAAAATACTACTTTGTATTTGTCCTAGCTTCTTTACTACGGTAAAGAGAATTGTAAAGTTAAAAAAGATAAATAAAATAAGGATAGTGATGTGTATTGAATTAATTAGGCATGGTCTCCTGATAAAAAAAGAAGTGTATTGTATTTTCAATAGACAAAATTCGGTTGATCTTAGAGTTAGCCCTTCATATAAGTAAATACAGAAAAGGAATTCCCAAACCCCTATAACTAAGAATGTAGGAATACCTCTTTGATACACCAGCATTTTTCTATAATTTATCTTTAATTTTTAAGTTGAAGAATCTCACGATACATTATATGAGAATATTTTGTAAAGAAGGTTACTTGAATTATCATCTAAATCACATTAAAATAGATTTCGGATCTTTGTTTTCCTTATAGATTTAGTTAATTTTTCACTAATTATATTGAAAAGAAAAAATATTAATAGATCATCCTTTTTACTTTTCTTTTTCATCACTAGTAAAAAAAAGAGATATTACCGCACTCGTTATGCCTTGGTTCACCAGCAACCGAAGCATACAGTGACGCGGTGACCATTTTAAAATTTTTTTGACAGTATAGGCCTCAGTTGCTTCTCAACCGATGCCATACAGGGTATATGGCCTCAGTTGTCTGATGAAAATCCTTGTGCAGGGCTTTTAGCCTCGGTTGTCTGCAGAACTGAGACAAAAAACCTCTGCAAGACTCTGACATTCCATAATTGCAGTTTGTTGTCATAAAGGTGACAATCAGACGATTAGGGATTTGGCTTCAGTTCTCAGGGGAACCGAGGCCATAGACCTCTGCCAAAATTCTGACATTCCACGTTTGCAGCATACATTAAAGTTGGAAGTTAGACCATCAAGGATTTGGCTTTGGTTCTATGGGGAACCGAGGCCATAGACCCTGATCTGATCAAAATTTAAATCTTTAAGTAAAATTTAATTTTTATCAGAGGATTTGGCCTCGGGTTGGCGGGGAATCGAGGCAAAAACGTTGAAAAAATTTCAAAATTTCCATTTGAGATGAATTGTGAATTTGTTTTTGACGCGTATAGGCCTTGGTTTTGGGGGGAACCGAGGCCATATACCTCTTACTACCTCGGTTGTATTGGGAACCGAGGTAATAAAGTTCTCGTAGGTTAAAAAGAAGAAAATGCATGAACAATATCCTCTTCCTCCTCGCGAAAAAGAAGCACTCCTCCACTGTTGTTGTGCGTCATTGCATTTTCTCTCATTTTTCTCCGTTCAAAGTTAGTTTTTGTTGTTCCCATGGTCATCGTCGACGCTTATTTGGAATTATCATCGATCAAAATCGTTGCAAACCTCATTTTGGTTTGGTTTTTGCGATTTCTTCTTCTTCTTCCGCCACAGTTGCGCCGCGCGAGTTCCTTGTCTTCTTGCCACAGTTGCGTCGCTGTCGTCACTATAGAATGACGTTCTTCATCATTTTTCTTCGTCAACGTTTTTATCCGATCAAATTTGGCTTTGGTCACCAGAGTTTTTTCTTTTGTTTTTTGCGTTTTTGGATTGATTTGATGCCTTTTTTATTATTTTGGATTATCAAACTTACGTTTTGTTGTATTTTTGTGTAGGTATTGTGTTTTTGCTTTGAAATTTGATCTGTTTCAGAACGCGTGTTGTCGCATCTTCTTCATTATTTTCTGGTTCTTCACACTCCCAGGTTCCTACTATTGTGTTTATTAATTTTATTTTGTTAATTTTTAATTATTTTATGTTGAATATAAATAATTATGTATGATTGAATGTTTGAATTGATCTTTTGAATACTTATAAATTGTACGATTGTATGATTGAATTGATTGTATGTTAAATAATTGTATAATTGTATGATTGTATGATTGTAATTTTATAGAATATTTACGTATGGATCGAAATTGGATTAATTTACCACGCATTAGTGATGAGTACGAGAAAGAGGTAGAAGAATTTATACAATTTGCGCAACGTAATGAAGGTATAAGTGTTTATGAAGTGAAGTTTATATGTCCTTGTGTGAATGTTTGAATGAGAGAAAGTTGAACGCAACCCAAATTAAGGAACATCTTATTTGTGATGATTTCCTACGATGCTATACAACATGGATATGGCACGACGAAGAAATAAACTTTTTGACTGTCTCCCAAATTGAGAATGTTATTGATTCCACCATGGAAGAAGATCGACCAGATGAAGACAAATTAGAGGACATGATTCGCGATGTTGGCGCAGAAAATTTTGCCAAAGCTCAAGTGTCTGAGATGATGTCGACTGATGCGAAAACACCTTTGTATGTTGGTTCAACTAAGTTCACACAGTTGTTAGCAGTATTAAGGCTCATGAATTTGAAGGCGACCAATGGATGAACTGATAAGAGTTTCACAGAATTGTTGACGTTGTAGAATGAAATGTTGTTAGTTCTAATGCTAAAGATACAATAGCATTGCTCATTTTATATTTTTTATTTTTTTGCATGATACTTTAAATACATGGAATATGAATCACTCTTGTCAGTCCAAAAAAAAAATCCATGTAAATTTAGGGTAGTCATAAATATGACGAGACCATAAAAATTTGCTTCCTATTGCTGTTGTCAAATAAATCCATATAAAGTAAATTCAAGAGGTCTTTATATGGAAACATACATTTTAGGTTTAACAAATCTTTTTCCAAGATAGGTCGAGGAAACTTTGAATATGATTTTTCTTTAAAAGTTTTGAAATATAATTGAGGTCTATGTGCCCTAGCTTTTTGTCACAACCATATTTCATCTTCTTTGGAAATCAAGTAAGTAGCTTTTATTTTTTACTTAGTTCCAAGAGATCAATTTCATAAAGATTATTCTAGTAGTGAACACGATCTGTTTGTTAGAAGATGTGACTACATATGTGTCATTATTAAAATAAATTATAACCATTGTCACATTACTAATTTATGCTCAACAAATTATATTTGAGATCCTATATATACACACCTTTTTAATGCAGACGGAAGGGCAACTTGCCACCTTCATGCCTTTGGAGGCCTATAAATATATACTTTGTATCCAACATGTATCATCAGCATCTAGTGTCCGAAAACTAACTTAATTCCTAACCTTTTTCTATACAACATGTCTACAACGGGAACTATAAGTTTTTTTAGTACCTAAACTTTTTTGGGTTCTTTCATATCGATCCACCAAATGAATCAAGTAAAAAAAGTTTAAAATCTTCATACAAAGAAATAGATGTAAAAATTAATGTAAGTTTATCTACTATAACACTAAAAGAAGATTTCAGTAAAAAAATTATTAAGAATGCCTATAAATATTAGTGCAAATAAGCCTGGTAATTATAATTAAGGGTGATTGAACTATAATTAGGTTGAACAATTTGTATAAATAGGGGGTTCAAGTAAAATAATTGGTTACATTGATTGTTGTATTTAATATCTAACTATTTAGATACTTTCTGACTTAAGAAATATTGGACAAACGAAAAATTCAAAGTATTGGGCGAAAAACAATAACTTACTGATAGGAGAGAACGAAGTAGCGAAAAAATAAATTATCTTAAAATTGTAAATAATCAATTGGTCCAACCAAAATATGTATGTATAATAAGTCTCACACGTTTGTGTATTATAAAGCGAAATACTAATCCTAATATTTACTTGTACAAATATTAAAATCTTGTGTCAAGATTGGAAAAGTTAGAAAGAATTTTGTATTTAGTGGTTCATTATGCATCATTTATGATTTTTTTGTTTCTTATAGAACATTTTTTTTAAAAATATGAGAATTGTAATTAAGTTTTATTTTAAATTATGACGTAAATTTTATCAATTTAAACTGTCATGTGGTGAATATTCATAGTTTGAAGCAATGTATTTTTTTTTTAATATTTCTCCAAGGTAAATGCTTTTCTAAAACATTCAATTTCAAAGAATTTATTTTAAGATAAAAATCACGCATTGATTGATCTTACCGTACAATTTTTGTGATACTTTGACTATATAAGTTTTTTCATTATCAACTATTTTAGTCTCCATCCGCGTAGATCAAAGATCATGTAGGCTAACTAAATTGATGAGTCTAAATTACAGTCCATATTTAAACAATATACTTAAATAAATTAAATATTGTAATTAATAATAATAATTAATTTTATTTAAAAGAAAGTGTAAAGACTAACCCTTACAATAATTATTCAAAGACCAAACATTCAATTGCCATAACTTTCAGAAAGTAAAACTTACACTTTCGTAAATTCTGTTATTTTTTTTTTCAAATGAAACATACCCTCACTAATAACTCTACTAATCATGATAATAATAATAATAATATCCAATTTGCAAACAATTCAATAATTCCACATTAGTCAAAATAAAGATAATTTAAATGATCTTTTTTCAAATTTTTTTAAATATTTTCTAAAAGTAAAATCATAAACAATGTTTTAAATATTATAATTGATTTTAATGATAAAAAAGTCAATATTAAAACATTGATATTATTTATAAAAACAAAAATAAAGTTTTAAATTATAAAAAACTATAAAATTTAAAATCAACAATACCTTAAATACAATACTCAATTATAATAATATCTCAACATACTACAACTAATTAGTTAAAAACTAAAAAGAAAGGAGAAACAATAATCAACCACAAAAAAAATGATAAAATAAAAAACATGTAAGTATGTATAATTCTACTACTTCTCAATCCCTTTCCACGTTGACCTAAAAGCAACCTCGTGGTAGATTCCAAATCCCGAGACAAAACTCTTTGATATTTTTAATGAAAAAGATTTAGATCCAATGATGTCATTTACTGGTGGGACCCAGTGGTCAAAATCCACGCATTAAATCATGATGACACACAATCCCATGCTTAAAAATACGTATATAGCATCACCGTTACAGTGGTATCATTAGTTAACACAACAGCATAATAAATAAATAATAATAGCACTGATAATTTCTTCGCCTTTCGTTTTCTACTTTGGTGCGCACACACACTCACGCACGAGCTTCAAAACCAAACCAAACTTTGTTCCAACCTCCAAAGTTTCAAACTTTTTTTCTGCCATTCATGACTCATGCCATCACCGACAATAACAGAACAACGGTAAAGCACTGAATCATGAAAATGCTGCCAACTTCCACCGCCGGAGAGGCCAGCCAAGGTGGCCGGACGGTGGTCGTTGGAGTGAAGATGGACTCCCACAGCACCGAGTTGCTCACTTGGGCTTTGTTCAAAGTGGCTCAGCCCTGTGATGTTGTGCTTGCTCTTCATGTTCTTGGGAATGATGGTATAAAATACATAACCATCCCATCAAATGATGTTTTTCTTTTCTTCTTTTTTTAGTTTTTATGGAGTGTGACAGTTTTTTTTTTCTCTTTTTGGTGAAATGGGTTGCTGCAGAAATTGTTAATCGGGATGGGAAATCGTCTTTATTTTCACTTGTCAAAGCGTTTGACTCTGTGCTTGCCGTTTACGAAGGGTTCTGCAATTTGAAACAGGTTGTGTTTCTCAGCATCTCTCTCCAACTCTTTCCCAGTCATGTTCTCGGAGTTTTAAATTGTGTCGGTGGTTTTGTCACTGTTTTTGATGGTGATCGCAATGGCTCCAGAAACCTTGTTTAACATTGCATATTTTTTATGTTATGTGGGACACGGATTTAATGTTGTAACTCAAGTTACAAATGATGTTTTAGCCTGAAGGGTGAGGGAATCTCTTGATTAGAATATGTGAATTGTAAGTTTTTTCTTTAATTTTTTTGTGGAACTATTATTCAGGTGGATCTTAAGTTCAAAATATGTCGGGGTTCATCAGTGAGGAGAATTCTGGTTCGAGAAGCAAATGCTTATTCTGCAACGCACATCATAGTTGGAAGTCCTCAAGGTCTTCACAGAATTCGGCCATGTATATCTGTGGCAAGGTACTGTGCTAAGAAGCTACCAAGGGATTGTTGGGTTCTTGCTGTTAATAATGGGAAAATTGTGTTCAAGAGGGATGGATCACCAGCAACTGCAGCTGACATGAAAGGTTTTTATTGAATTTTCCTTGTTCTGTGCTGTGGTGTGAGATTGTGAGTCTCATGATTAGAGTTCTGAGTGGATGTGTCTGTTGCAGGAGTTGATCAGAACCACGCAACTGGGGCGCTTAGTTCGATTCACAGGACACTTGGCAATACTTCAAAAGTGCTAGATGATGATGGGTCCGGGATGCAGGGAAAGGGTAGTGGTCAATTTTCAGATCACAGTTTGGCTAAGGCTTTCCTGGAATCTAAAGAATTCATTGAGAAGAAGAGTTGCTCTGTTTGTTCTTCAAACCCAGCACTGTTTGGTTTATATTGTAACCATTCAGAAGAAGAGTCATGTGGTGATGCTTGTGATGAGAACCCTTTGGCAATAGTGTCTGTGCAGACCAATGATTCTAATTCTAAACCAGGTTGGCCTTTGCTTCATAGGACAATTGTATCTGACAGGAAATGTTCTGAAAGATCGATGTTTCGCCAGATCTCTGTGGTACAATGGGCAATGCAGTTACCTTCTAGAAATCTTTCATATGCTGCACATCTTGACCAAAAAGCAAACAATTGTGGCCAAAATAAGGATCAGTTTTTGGGTCTAGATAGCAAGAGTGGTGCTCTTGTTCCAGTGGATGCTGAATTAGGGACTGCCTCTGTGCCTGAACACAATCCTAGAAGCATTCCTAAGGAATTGGAGGGCCTTCATGAGAGATACTCATCCAGTTGCAGATTGTTTAAGTACCAAGAACTTGTATTTGCAACATCAAATTTCTTGCCAGGTGTTTATTTTATCTTGTGCTTGTTTGAAACATGCGATCAACTTGTCAAAAAAAGAGGGTTTATTTTTAACATGATTTGTTGTGTGATTTCAGAAAATTTGATTGGGAAAGGAGGAAGTAGCCAGGTATACAGAGGCTGCCTTCCTGATGGCAAGGAACTAGCTGTTAAGATCTTAAAGCCATCTGATGATGTTCTGAAGGAGTTTGTTCTAGAAATAGAAATTATCACTACCTTGCATCACAAAAACATAATTTCCCTCCTTGGATTCTGCTTTGAGGATGGTAATCTTCTTTTGGTCTATGATTTCTTATCAAGAGGAAGCCTTGAAGAGAACATCCATGGTACACTACTTTATTTTGTCACTGTTAATTTCTTTTCAACCCATGTGGCCTTGTTAACTCAATATTTCCTTCTTTTCATTTCAATGAAAAATAGGTAATAAGAAAAATCCACTTGTGTTTGGTTGGACTGAGAGATACAAGGTGGCCATGGGTGTTGCTGAGGCTTTGGAGTATCTACATAATAATGAAGGCCAATCTGTGATCCATCGCGATGTAAAATCATCAAATGTTTTGTTATCTGAGGATTTTGAACCACAGGTACTGTATCCCTTTATTGGTTGAATTTCATGTTTTGAATCATTTGCACATGTTAGGCCTCATGCTGCTTTATTGATTTTGAACACAGCTCTCTGACTTTGGACTTGCAAAATGGGCATCAACTTCATCATCACATATAATCTGCACAGACGTTGCTGGAACCTTTGGGTTTGTACTTTCACACATGCTGCTGAAAGAATTTGCATTTAAATAGTTCCAATTTCTAAATTCTATAAACACTCATTTATGCAGTTACATGGCTCCTGAGTACTTCATGTATGGCAAAGTAAATGACAAGATTGATGTCTATGCATTTGGTGTTGTGCTTCTTGAGCTCCTCTCAGGGAGAAAGCCCATAAGTAGTGATTATCCCAAAGGTCAAGAGAGCCTTGTCATGTGGGTATGTCTCTGCAATATTATAGTCTATCACCTACTCTGCTACACTTCTTACATATTCACATGTATTGGAGGAAAAATAATGGAAAAACAACTTTTTGCAGGCAAATCCAATTCTAAATAGTGGGAAGGTGTTACAATTGTTAGATCCTAGTTTGGGTGATAACTATGATCCTGAAGAGATGGAAAGGATGGTCTTGGCAGCTACACTTTGTATCAGACGTGCTCCAAGAGCTAGACCTCAAATGAGCCTTGTGAGATATCTATAAACTATAAGTTACCCAGACACATACACACACACATACCAACACACCATAGAGATAAAATGAACTTGTTTGAACTTATTTCGATGAGTTTCTTTCATAGAAATGACAGAAGAAATTATTTTCTTCAATTGGATAACTTTTTCTTGATTGTATTTGAATAGATGTGATAATAAGCACTTCTAAGATGAGTTAGTAACATCACACTCCTTGACTTTATGTTCATATTTGAACATTGTGATATTGTTAATGTGATATTTGTTTCATTGGAGCACAGATCAAAAAGCTCCTTGGAGGTGATGGTGAGGTGATGAAGTGGGCAAGACTAGAAGTGAATGCTGTGGAAGCAGCAGAAATGGCTGATGATGAAGCTTGTCTTCCTTCTTCCAATCTGCAGTCACACCTTAACCTTGCTCTGCGTGATGTGGAGGATGACTCACTCTCCATCTGCAGCGTTGAGCAAAACATCTCATTGGAAGACTACTTGAGAGGCAGGTGGAGCCGTTCATCAAGCTTTGATTGAGCAAACTTGCAGCCATTTGCTAGAACAAGGATTGTGTTTTTGAATCTAAATCCTTTGTAGATAATTTTGGTGTGTGCTGTGGAAGTTTATAGATGGGTTTAGGATGAGAGGTTGTTTGTGTGTGCCCTCCTCCTTTCCTTCATTGTCTAGGAAACTATGCCTTATAATTTGCAAGGCTAGTTACAATTTCTCCATCTTCATCACTTGGTACCAATTTCAACCCTCATCAAATCTATTATCTGGTGCCAAAATAAAAGTTGTATCTTAAAACTTCGTAATGATTACAGTTCTCGTGTACTTAATAAATTTAATCACCATTTCTTTTATGTGACGTTTGTATTGTTTCCGTTTCCTGCTTATAACATGGATTATCTGATTCTGTCAAAAGAATCACTTTTTTTAAGTTAGAAATTTTTACTTTAAATATTTGTGAATTAATTAAAACTTGTTGTATAGGTATATTTTTATTTTAAGGTTCATTATAATTCCATCATACCTTTATACAAACTTTCTTTTTCTTTCTTTTATGTCAAACATTGGAATATAGGGATAAGGTGGTGATATAACAAAACTATGAAACATTGTTGGGATATGCTTTAATCCTAACATACGAATATAGTGAGGTCTAATAAAAGGTAGTATAATAGAGTCAATCGATTTTGTAGGGTGAAATTTGTATTTCACTTATAATTTAATTATAAAAATGTTATGGTGACACCAGGTGGGAATTTGACACCTAGATTACAATCGAGACTAAATTTAACACACGTGACAAAGGACATTCTAATCATCACACTAGATCAAATTTGAGAAGTAACAAAGTTTCGAAAAAGTGAGAAATTAAACAAACGAAGAAGCACAAAAGTTGAAAACATAGAAAGAAAGTGGAAGAAGGGGGAAAACACAATGCAAGTCATACAAAATTGGATTCCATTTATGAAGAAAAGGCATGGAAGAGGAAATCGTAAAGGGAGGAGAAAGCTATGAAACCACATACCACACGAAATGCCAACCACACACCAAATCGCCACCCACTACACACGGTCATTGTTAAACGTCCCACATATCAATTAGAGATAAAACTAATTTATAATATATAAGTGGTTGTAAACCTCAACATACAAGTTGGTTTTGTAAGATTGAGTTAGGTTTAAAATTTACTTCTTAACATGGCATCAGAGCCATGAGTTGAAATCTACCTTAGCAAAGTTTGTTGTTTGTTGGGTTTGTTGTTCCACTTGCTATTTAAGTACTATTAGACTACCAATTAATATCTAGTCCCACATATCAACTAGAGATAAAACTAATTTATAATATATAAGTGGTTGTAAACCTCAACATACAAGTTGGTTTTGTAAGATTGAGTTAGGTTTAAAATCCACTTCTTAACATGGCATCAGAGTCATGAGTTGAAATCTATCTTAGCAAAGTTTGTTGTTTGTTGGGTTTGTTGTTCCACTTGCTATTTAACTACTATTAGACTACCAATTAATATCTAGTCTCACGCTCGAGATGTATATGCTTCGAAGTAAGAGAGATATTTGAAATCTCACACTGATTAGAGATACAACTAATTTATAATATATATGTAGATGCAAACCTCACCTTACAATCCAATTTTGTATGGTTAAGTTAGACTTAATTTTGTACAGTCGAGTTAGGCTTAATTTTGTACAATTGAGTTAGACTTAAAATTTACTTTTTAACATAATATCAAGCCATGAGTTAGAGTTTATTCTAGTAAAGTTTGTTGTTTGTTTGATATATTATTCCACTCACTATTAGACAATCCCTTAATGTCTAGTCTTATGCTCAAGATGTATATATCTTAACATGAGAGAAGTGAGTTGAAAATTTCGTATCAACTAAAAATAAAGTCAATTTACAATATATAAGTATGTACAAACTTCACTTATAAACTAGTTTTGTAAAGTTAAGTTAAACTTAAAATTTACTTCTTAATAGTTGTCATGCCATCCAACCAAACACACTAACTCCAATTAATCGCTCCAAGACAAATAGTAGCACAAAACACATATATTTATTATTTTCAACAAAACTTCAAGTATTTGTGAAATATTAAAATATTATTTTCTACCAATAAATTGTTGCAAAATATTCCATTCATGATGTGAATTGCCCAAACTCTTTATTTACATTTTTATTTAATGTAAGATTTTCAATATAGTGTAATACTGAAAATTTCGAACCTGAGATAAAAAAATAATAAGAGACAGAACAAACCCAATGAACATGATGGAGTATGATCTTCACAAAATTTATTAAAATATATTTATAAAATAGAAGTGGTTTTCACTATCAAACGTGGAAATTTTAACACTTCAACTTTGAATCCGAATAAGAGTTATTTGGTTGCAATGGTGTTCTAAGAAGTATAGATGCATTCTATCAAACACATAACGTGCTTAATGAAAAAGATAAAATTGTCCATTTGTGGAGAAATACTGTTGAAATAGTGTGGGGGTGCGTGTAATTGCAATGATGGTAACATTGCACCATCATGCTTTATTATGTTTGAAAAGTTTTACCTCTTAATCTGGCTGATGAAGGAGTTGCTAATGTTGGATGCATGATAAATGCAAAGTGTCACCGCATAATTTGGCTGATCCAGCAATCGCTATTTGTGTATTGAAGATAACAGGCTCTATCATAATTGTTAAAAACTTACATAATTTTTTCCATTATTTATTTTGCCCACTTTAATTTCATTACTATTTTTTTATCAGCAAAAATATATTAATCGTAAAGTACTTGGGTATTCTAACCCAATCTAATTTCATTACTAATAAAAAGGTTAATTAAGTTTTTCAACTTTTAAAAATATAATTAATGTGATATTTTTCATTTGCAGTAAGACCGTTAATAAACAAATACTTACATTTTTATTTTACGCATAATATAATTTATAAATAATGTATTGTAACAAGTTATAAATCCAACGACGTGAATTTCAACAAATAAAAAGTCACATTTTTGTGTTTTTAAAAAATGAGAAACTTTATTCAATATTAAAATGTTACATGGTTTCATTTCAAGATAAAAGAATTAAATTAAATCTTTTATTGAGATAAAATAAATAAGTAAACAAATACATAAGTAAATAAATAAGTAACCTATAATAATAACTTAAACCCTATTTTCCTTAGAAGATATAACAAAGAGTGAATTACAACATACAAAAGATAACAACAATGAATACATACTTTTTTATACTAGTTTATCCTTAGGTTAGTCTAGTTATTCTTTTTCCAACTAAAAATGGTTCCACCAATAAATAAAGTTTACATTATTATTAATATCACTTTTGATTTATGATAAACACAAATTCACTCCTTCCTATTTGGATACACAAAGTCTTTATAAGCTAAGAAGTATCTGTATGCTATACAACAAAGATTTTTTTTTTAATACAAGAATCACTCTCAATAGAGATAATATGAATTAAACAACTCTTTATTCTAGAGACTTAATCTCACAACATTGAAAGATATACAAATATATTTGTTCTCTCTTTATAGGTCATCTAGGAAACAAATTATGATTTAATCACTTAAAGCCTTTTAATTATAGACATAAATGTCACTTGTTGTAAATGTAAGAGAAGACTAGACTATTTAACAGCTCGAGTTTTGAAGTTTAACATAAAACACTTAATGAAATAACCTTTACTGAAGTATAACATCGAAGCAAAGCACTTATTAGAACATTCTTATTAATGCTAGCCAAATAAACAATGACGTGTCAAATAATATTTGACAAAAGCATGTCTAATGAAAGAAGTAATAAATATAATTTATCAATAGTGGTACTACTTTGAAAAGCTTAGACTTACACTAAAATATTATGAATCATGCTTCAACGTTTTCTTAACGTAAAGAACATTAAATGCATTAACGTATTGTACATTTGTCTGTTTTACTTTTTTTCTCTTTATCTACGTGGATATTGATAATACTAAGATTTACTCAAAAGCACTACACATTGATCAAAAAGACGTGAAATAATAAGACATTCTTAGAATGTTTCCCTAGAGCTTTATGTCCTGCCATAATCGTACAAGCTCTCACTGTTAAAGCAATGTTGCTCTTCCTAAGATGAAAAAAAGTACAAATCTTCATACGAAAAACCATCTACTCTCAAGAAGTTCAACTCTCTCTAAGTAATGGTCATCTCTCGAAGAAAACTATATGAGGAGGACTCACAAAAAGAGAAAAGAAAAACTTTTGCTATCATTGAATTGTTACACTATTATTCACTCTAAAAGCTTACATCATCTGAGTATGTTCTTAGAACAAGAAAGAACTTTACAAGTTCTTAAATTGTATTTATCCTCTCCTTAAGAGTTATCAAAATATATACTTATAATCAAACACTATTGTGTTTATATATTTAGAAGTGAATTAATACACTTGTATTGTTTAACTAAGTCGAGTTAAATGTTCTAGACAGATTGTCTAGGGTTAATACTAGTAGAGGTTAAACTTGAACTAGTCAGGTTGATTAAGGGGACTAAAAGTGGTTGAGAATACTTGTATACCAGGTGTGGTTTATACTCGTTTGTAATCTTTGAAAAAAATTAGTGAAACCTCTTAAGAGGCATTAAGGAAGAATTGGACGCTGCTCAGGTTGAGTAAATCAGTATAAAAATACTTGTGTTATTGCTTTATTTTTTAAAAAAACGTTTTCGTAAATGATTGCTTAAAACATAAGCGTTTAACAACTACTACAATTTAACTAACACTAGCAATAATTATTAAGCATTTATTTTGCAAACTTTTGTTCAGTCCAATTGACCAATAGAACTTTATAAGATTATTTGCAGGGTGTGATTTCAACCAATTACAAGATAAAATTGATTATTAAAAGGCTAGAGAGAGAGCACACTTTTTTCGTTATACGAATTCAAGACAGATTAAGGACTTTCACTCTATATAGATCAAGAAAAACTGAGTCACTGGAATATTTGTTTGATTTTATTTATACAACTACACAAAACACCTTTACATGTGGCAAACTGAAAATCTGGATCCAAACTATAAAGATATACAAGAACTTTAGCAATTAAAAGAAAATAAAAATAAAGATCAAGACAAGTAAATTTTTATATTGGTTTACTTTTAAGAGCTACATTCAATTAGTTGTGAAACCTGAGCATTACTTTTCACTCAAACAAGAATCACAATGTACAATTACACAATTTCTTGAAAGATGAAATAAACTTCTTGAAGCATAGAAGAAGTGTACTACCCTTACCCTTTTTTGAAACCTAAGCAACCTTTTAGAACCACAAAAAAAAAAACAATACAAGGCAAGGAACAATCAACCCTAAAAGTCTTGCCCAAGCTTTCACAAGGGACACGATCTTGCCTAAAGAGCCAAAGTTTATAAGAAACTACTACCCGACACAACCACAAACACCTTCAGATCATAGAACAATGTTATCTTAATCGAAGAGTGCTTTAAGAAGTTTCAAAAAGTGCTTTCCAAATTTTGCGCTTTTCATTGAGCCAATGTTCCATTTTAAAGATATGTTAGTAGAGTTATTCAATCGGGTAAATTTAACTACCATTTGATTGATTTCACTTTACTAATAAAATTAGTTGATCTTCAGTTAGCTTAACTAATTGATATGTTCAGTACATATCCTATTTGAAGGACTGGAATAATATGTTAATCCCTTTCTTAGAATATTAACAAACCTAATGCTTTTATGTGAACGTAAGTACATTTTAGACACTAAGTGAAGTACATGAAAAACACTAAAAAGGAGGGGTTGAGTAGTGTTTATGGAAAAAAAATTTCGTAACCCTTCTGATATAACACGTTATCGAGCATTTGAAATATTTTTTTGAAAGCTTAGATGCTTGACTTGAAATATATGTATATGTGTTGATAAGATTTTTGTGCTATTTAGAATATTTCTACTATAGTGTTTTGGAAGAACTTTCTTAAAAATAAATAATCGTTTCTTGTATTTTGAAATATAAAGCTCAACTGCAGGTTTTTCAAGAGGATCATTTAGTTCAAAGAAGAGAAAATAACACAAGAGATTTTATACTGGTTCACTCCAGCTGAGCTACGTCCAATCTTTTCCGTAGAAGGTTCTACTATAATCTTCACATGATTACAAATAAGTATTAACACCACTCTTGTACTCAACTACCTCGCTGAGATTTCCTCTGAATATTAGCACCACTCTTGGTACTCAGCACCCTACTGACATTTCCTTTGACTATTCACACCATTTTTGGTACTCAGCATTCTGCCGAGATTTCCTTTGAGTGTTCAAACCACTCCTGGTACTAGACTACCACGCCTAGATTCTTCAACTCGAATAGAGTTCATCTTCAAATATTTTAATTCTCTTTAAAATTGCAATCAACGATTGCTTACAAGTAGTTCAGACTAAATCTCTCTACGAGAGGATTTGATTACAATATTATGCAGTCTAAACACTCACATGTGTTTCTTTCTTCTTTCTTACAGTAATAAGAAATTTGACGCTTAAGCTTGAGAATATCTCTTTCTCTTTTTCTCTTCTCTTCTCTTTTCTTCAGCTCAGATGCATTCTTTTCTTTAACCTCTTTCTCTCTTTTTCTCTTTAGGATGGATATCTCGTTGTAAGCTTTTCTTGTGCTCTTGAGCTATCCTATATTCTATCTTCTTGATTTTCTTCTTGAGAGATCTTCTATTTATAGGCTTCATGAATATTTGTCCGTTAGACTCAGTTTGTAGTTTGTAACCTTGATACTTGTGTTTTCTCTTTCTTCTTTTCACAGCAGTCGTTGTGTAAGTCAACTTTGTCAAAGCAGGCATGGGTTTTTAGTCCTTTGCTTTAAGTAGGTTGTACAATCTTTTTAGTCTTTGCTTTAAGATAGGAACATTATGTGAGTATCTTCTTTGTCTCCAACGTCCACATGTTGATATTTGGTCTAAAACATTGTGGATGCGTGTAGAATAACTTATCTGCAAAATTAAAGTAAACTGCACATTCAGCAGATATGACTTTTCTTATCACTTTTGTTGTTTTTGAATGTTGAGCAATTAATGTTATTTAATGCTTTGCTCATAGCAACAAAGTGTTTTTTGATTTTCTACCGTTAAGTAGCATTTTACAATAAAGCTTTTTAATCTGGAGATACCAAACGTATATAAATACTTCATCATAAGATGAGGTGTTTTATTTAGCTCATGGTATCGTTTGATCAAGTAAACGCTTCTTTGGTTTTTGTCTCTTTTTAGACCGATAACATTTAACTTGCTTATGCTTTCTTATGTGCTTTTAATAATTAAGTCTTTAATGTTTTTGTCGAAGACATTGTCACGAGCTATTTTTTTTTTCGAGAGAAGCTAAATACCTAATCTAGGTGTTTTAAGCATTGAGCATTCAACTCAATTCTCTCTTGGACACTTTTATACAAGACATCGTCTAGTAATGCGTCTGGATGTTTTAGCCTAAGTGTTTCTTTATTTCCTAGAACCTAAATGTTTTCCTATGATTTCTACGTTTGAGGTTCAAGTTCTAGTTTTTGTCTGTTTGGGGTTTAGGCTCTAAGTCTTGTGTTTTTATCTAGGTTCTTTTCTGGTTATTAACCCGTTTTAATGTTATTTGATTAAACTTTAAAACATGAGATTGTTTGTTTGTATATACAATTTTATCTTTAACACTAACCACATCTTTACTTTTAACTAGAGACTTACTTTTCTAGTAGAGTATTTTGTTACCATTATTAAAACCTTATTGATTATTGGGGCTCATCTGCTTTAACAATATAGACATCAAAGCTTAATTGTGTTGGTAGCTTATCCGAGGGAAATCAAACTTAATAGAAAATCGAACTTGTTCGACAAAATCCCACTTAGAAAATAGTACAAACTAAGGAAAAAAGTATACATTTCCTCATCATGATATTTCATACATTTTGAACAAAAATGGCCAAGGAACCTGGTAACATTATTCCATCCCTCCTCAATCGTTCCTATTAACTTAGCTTTTAAGAATCTCACTCATTTCATCTTAGAAACATTATGTCCAAATTCAGTAAGAACATTTGATTGAAACACATGAAAAAAATCTAGAAGGGGGCGGACGGGGGAAGGGGGTTGAATATAGTTTTTCAAAAACTTTTCGCAAATATATAATAAATACTTTAAGTTTTTGAAAAATGTCTAAGAAAACATATATAAAGGAAAGAAAATAAAATAAACTTATTTTTATGTTGGTTCACTCAACCTAAGCTATGTCTAGTTATCCCTTAAGATTTCTTAAGGGATTCTACTAATCTTTTCAAAGATTGTAATAAGTTTCACCACTCTTGGTTTACAACTATCCAATCTTCCTAATTAGACCGTTTAGCTCAACTTAACGAAACAAACAAGTGTTTTGATTCTCTTCATAATATACAAACACAATGAAAGTGTTTTGGAAACACAAGTATAGATCAAAGCTTTCAAGGATATTATGTTTTTAATACAATGAAATCTGAAGACCTGTTAAAACTTTTTCTTAAACAAAGAAAGCATTGGACAATTTCAGAGAGAATAACAGCGTAAGAGTCAAAGATAATTATTGTTCTTTTCTCTTTATTCAGTTATCTTTATATAGCCTTTTTCGATAAAGATTTGTTACTTAGAAAGAGTTGACTTTGAGGAAGACAAATAGCCTATAGGTACGAAGTCAAGTGCTAGGTAGCGCGAGAGCAACAATGTTTTTTTTTTATAGAGGTGGTGTGTACGAATTCCTCATAGCAAAAAGCATTAAGGAAACATTCTAAGAATGTCTTCCTATCTCTTAACATCCTTCTGATCTTGTACAGACTTTTGAATAAAGCTTGGTATTGTCATGATCTGCACATATAAAGAGAAGAAAAATACCAAAGACAAGAACTACAAATCATACATGCATTTAATGTTATAAATGTTGTAGAACATTTAGGCATGTTTAGTATATAAAGCGTACTAGTCTTTTCTTTTGAGTAGCATAGTGTTTATAAGATACAATGTTTAATAAATCTTTGTCTCAAACATTTTGAAATATTAAACACACTTCCATAAAACATTGTCTTGAGTTTTATAAAATATTATTTAGGCTTAATATAGACGCTATACTTATATTTTTAACAGTGTTTTTATCAAACATATTCTTTAGACAATTTAAGCTATAAACGTTATGTTAAATTTCAAAACAAAAGTTGTAAGATGAACTTATTTTTTTAAATGATTTTTGTCTTAACATTGATGTTCACGGTGAGATTAGAGTTAACACATTTGCTAATCCATTTTTAAAAGTCTCTGCGCAGTGATAATTTTAAGAAATGATAAAATATAAGTATAAAAGTGAATATGAAAATTGAATTAGTATAATACGTTATATATATAGATTATTGAGATCATGATAATATGTTAAAATATTTTATATTCTATTGAAATTTTTTGAAAATAATAAATTATTATAGCTTTAAGATATCATTTTTAAATATTTTCAAAATATTTCTTTGAAATATATTGAAAGGTGATACGAAAGGAAAAAAAAATCCTAAGATATTATGCATTTTTTATATATTTATTTTTAAAAAATCAAACTAGTTTAAAACACATCCGTCAAAATATTTTTTTTCTTATAATATCATTCTTTCATTGAAATTTACTCAGTTGGTTAAACTAATTGAAATCTTTTTAAAAATAATCGATATCACCTTTGAATATATTCAAGATATTTTCTAACATATTAAAAGATAGTACAAAGAAAAAAATCTAAAATATCTATACATTTTGTATATATTTATTAAAAAATCAAACTAGTTTAAACATAAGCGTAAATTTTTTTTCTTAGAATATCATTATTTCATTGAAATTTACTGGTTTTTGCCGCTTTTATTCCACTTAAATGAAAAGTCTTTACATCTTTTCTAGACTAAGTCCTAAAAACCAAATCTTCACCAAAAACACAATCACAAAGGGGAATCTATCAAAATAATGATAAATTTAAAAAGAAAAAATAAAAAAGAAAAGAAAAACAAGAGCTGGTAACGATGATCCGAAAGAGAAAGACAGAAGCTTTACGTAACGCAGTCCTACGAGGCATAACCAATAATTGAATCCAATTGAATAATAAAGAAACCGCATAAACTCTGAATACGTCTTCTTTCACACACAACCTTTCATCTCATATCTCAAATTCTGAATTCACATCCATTCATTCAATCAATCAATCAAATCTCCGATTCATTCGAATCCACGTTCCGATCGAATGGATCAACACCACTTCCTCCACCACCACTACCACCACCCTCAGGACCACCGCACCACCCGCTACGCTTCCCTCAACCCTCAATCGCATCACAACCACCACCACCATAACAACCTCCCACCGCCGCCGCCCGCGCCGCCACCGCCTCTCTCCTACCACCGCAGCCTCCACCCGGCTCCCCTGCCGCAACCCTACACCCCTTCCACTCCTCAACAACAACAGCAGCAGCAGCAGCAATTCTCTTTCAATCACCACTCATCTCTCCCACACCGCACCCTCGAAGACGATTCACGTTCCCTCCCCTACGACCTCCTCCCTCGCCGGACCACCGCCATCTCCTGGAACCCTAACCCTAGAACTGACGATTTCGATCGCGAATTCCACCACCACCACCACCGCCCTCCCCCGCCGCCGCCTCCCCCGATCGAAACCCTCCGCTATGACCCCGGGCGTCGTGACCGCCTCGTGGTGGATGCCTACGAGCAAAACCCCAGGGAGGCACTCTCTTGGGGCGGCGGTGACTACCACGCGCCTAGCCAGGGCGACGTAGAGCCCCCGCCCTACGTGCGCGTGTACAGCGTGGAATGTGACGCTGACGTGGCCGGTAGAGGGTCCCGGGTGGAGAGCAAGAGGTGGGTGATGAGTGATAGAGAGAGGGAGAGGGGAAGAGAGTTGCACGAGTCTTCTTCTAATTTAGTTAGCAAGGTTAGTAACACTGACAAATATTATCATGGTTCTGATAATGTGGGTAGGTATAGTAGAGGGAATAGTAGAGAGCGTAGTCATGAATTCGCACGTACTCCTCCTAAGAAACAGATGCAGAAGAAAAGCGCGCTTCTTAGGATTCAGACTGCTAAACCTAATCATAGGAACCGTGAGGTTGAGCAGTTACGGTACCCCAGTTATGGACCTGAAGGTAGCAATGGCTTTTTCAGGGGTAAGGAACAATATTTGGCTCATGGGGTGAAGGGGGAAGAGAGAGAAGGGAGCCCTGTTGAGATTGATATCTCTTTTGAGTCCAATTCTCTGGTAGCCAAGGCTATTGTTGCGCCGCCTTCGAGTTCAGTGTCTGTTCCTGATTTGAATGTGACGCCGGTTATGGATTCGGATTTGGGTTCTGGAGAGAAGAATAAAAGGGTTTCGGTCTCTGATGGCTATTATTCTGGTTTGCATCAGCCGTATAGAGTGTCTTCCGTTGTGGTTGTGGATTTAAATAGGTCGCCTTGCAAACGGAATGATAGGTCTGGTTTGGGGAAGGAGGTGAATGTGCGGAAGAGTGTTCAGGATAGTTCTTCTCGGTCTCGTACCAGGGAGGCTGATGATTCTCGTGGGCAAAATGCGGTGCCAAATTCAGTTAAAGCTGGCAATGTCTGTTCTGGTAAATCGACCATAACGGTTGTCAAGAAGAAGAAAATTGTTAAGAGATTGGTGAAGAAAGCTAGTGCAAATTCTAGGACATCTGTGCCAAATTCACTGCAAAAAAGGCTTCCTGGAACTGTGAAAGTCGAGAGTGCTGCACTGATTTCGTCAACGGCCTCTATTCCTGAGAAAATTCAAGCTAATTCAGATGACAAAAGCAACATATATGATGAAGGGCCAGACTGTTTACATTCTTTGCCAAAGGAAGGTAGTGTATTGAAAGAAGATAAAGAGGGAGGTTTACTTCAGCTGAGTTTGGGGCCAGATTACACATCGCAAGAGTGTGACAAAGATTCTGATAATAGGGAACTGTCCAGGTTTGAAATTGAAAGAGATGAAAACATTCCAAAATTTTCTTCTCGTGCTTCTAGTAGTGAAGATAAGAAGAGTGATTCAGATTGTTTAGATGTTAATAATGATGTCCTTGATAATGGAAATATTATTTTTATGCATGATAATGCAAATACTTCCGATTGTTTAGCTGCAAATAATTCTGTTCCAGGTACTATTGCTGAAGTCAATCACATGGATTATGATAATAAGCAATTATGTCAGAATGAAGGGTCTCTATCGGTTGGGAATTATTCAAATGTACAATCCCCACTGAATAACAATCTTGTAGATGCAGGGGATGAGATATTAAAAACCAGCGATACTTTTTCAAGTTCAAGAAAAATTGGGATTCAAGATGGTCTAGATTGCCTACAACATGCCAGTGCACTGAAGCAAGGCTCTGATAATGGATCATCTAATTTAGAAGATTGTATTACTGTTCACGGCTCTGGTATCATAAATGATGCTCGAAACCAATTGGCCCATGGTGATGTCACCATGCACCCTGAGAATTGTGAGACAGAAAAACCATTCCCAAATTCTAATATTTTAGCTGGATCTGGTGAAGGGAACACAAAGAAGATAAAAAAGAGAAAAGCTAGAACACAATTTAATATTTTGAGTTCAGAGATGGAATCCTTATCTCCAGATCATGTGAATCCTGATAACCTTGCAAATAATGTGGACGGAGGTACAGTTCTATTGTCGAAAGATCCATCTGCTTCTAAAGTTTTAGATCAGTCTGTTCAAAACGATGTTGAGTCAATAACTGGTTTGGATGGGGTTACTGCTTTACATGAGGAAGGGGAGTTTTTAGAGACTCAGTTTTATGCTGCAAAAAACAACAATGGTGATGCAAATGAGGTTTCACCATCTTCTAAAAGGAAAAAAGTTACAGCTAACCCAAATTTAACTCAATGTCAATCGCAAATCAGTGCTGTTATTGTGGTTACCACCACATCTGATGTTGAAGCTCCTGTCAATCTCAATGATAACCAAGAACATCAGAAAGAATTTGCGTTGTCAAGCATGGGTATGTGTGTACCGACTTCTGTTCAGTCAATGCTTTCTGTTCAGTCAATGCCTTATTCAGAGAGTATTACTAAAATGTCTGACAATATTTTGAGTGGAGGATCTTTTGACTCTACTGATGCAAATAGGGAAACCATGAGTTCCGAGTATTCTGAATTACAACACTCAGATATAGTCTCTTTTTCACCATGTGAGGACTTAGCATTTCAAAACGATCAATTCTCACCATTGGAAGGTGAGTTCATAGGAAACATTACTCCAGTTGTGCTTGTGAGTAATACTCAAATTGATGTTTTAGGTGTTGGAAATACAATGGCAGAAAAGACTGATCTACAGGCCGTTAAGGAACATTATCAATATAGAGAATTTGTGCAAAGGTCACCAAGAGCTGACATGGAACCTAATGATCTCAATGTTAAGAATGATTTGCTTGCTCAGCAGAACCTTATGTCCTGTCCAACTAGTGGTGATGAAGTCACTACAAGTAATTCGAATGATGAATTCACTGTGGATGCACCTGGTGCATTATCAGATATATTTTCTCAAGGGATGGCATCTGAAGTACCAGATAAAAGGATTTTAGAATTGACAGCTATCAATGATGAAAATATTTGCGGGGTTGAAGAAAATACTTCGTCAGTACATCAGACGAAACATAATAGTAGGTCAGATAGTGCATTTGGACACAGTAATATGATAACAAAGAAAACAATTTCAGAACCATCCCAAGTTTCTTCCAAAGTTACAACTCATGCTCTAAATTCATATCGTTTTGGGTCGAGTGGGACCAAAAATCAGTCAGGTAGTGTCATTCCCAAAACTTTTCCAGGTCATTCTTTTACCTTTTTGAAGTCGGAGACAAAGACATCTGCCTCTTCAACTCATGTGTCAAAGCCTCGAACTTGGCATCGGACAGGTAATAATCCCCCTATTTCTTTACCTAGAATCAATTCAGTAAGAGCAGTTCCTCCCAAAAGGCCAATTCTAGAAAGGAAAGGGAACTTTCAAAATACCTCGTATGTTCGTAATGGAAACAGTCTTGTAAGGAAACCTACTCCAGTTCCTGCTTTACCTCAAATATCCTCTGTAAACAAGTCATCTTCGGGCTTGGGTGAAATATCAAAAAGCACTAAATCTGAAAGCAGGGCTGACGTGACAGATCAACCAATGTACCTGAGAGCAGGAGCAAGATTTTCTCAGCAGAGGCAGAGACAGAGAACACCTCCACTACCAATTGACATCAAATCAGAGGAAAATACATCTTCCTCATTGGTAGAACCTCATTCTGGTGGTTCCTGTGAAAATGTATCTGATCCTAAAACATTTATAGAAATTAATAATAATGCACAGAACTCTTCTGAAGATGCACTGAAGCATTGTGAAATTCCAGAAAATCAACATGTTCCATCTGATAATGGGGAGAGTCAAGTTGAAGCAAACGAAGGCAATCCCCTTTCTTTGAATATGAAGAGAATAGTATATATAAAGCCCAAAACAAATCAATTGGTTGCAACATCAAATTCGCGTGATGTTTCTCTCTCCACTGATGACAATGGCCAAACTGCCTTCTCTGATGGCTACTACAAGAGAAGAAAAAATCAGTTGGTTAGGACTACATTTGAAAGCCATTCCAACCAGACTGCTGCAGTGCCTAATGGCACAGCAAATTCTGATGGACAAGGAACTAGTAATGCTCTTTGCAATACGAGGTTTAGTAAGAAGCGGTTACATAAGGGTATGCATGAATTACTTATTATGTTGCTTAATTTATCTATCTTTCTAAGTCACCCGTGCTTATGATCTAATGCTAAGTTAAATTATGATTTAGACAGGATGTGAGGGTCTTTTTGTTTGAGATTCAAATTGGTTTTTTCAGTTCAATATTGTAGTGTATCTAATAAGAATCAAAGTGAATTGCTTATTAGTTGCTACTTGCTAGATATACTTATCCTGTAGTTGCTGCATATTATGTTGTTATATCTTCTTAATATTAAATGCTTGTTTCTTGAGCATGAGTCTTGGCCCAACGGTAAAAAGTTGTGCTTTGGTGACCAGCTGGCCATGGGTTTAAATTTGGAAACAGCCTCTTTGCATATGCAAGGCTATGTTTGCTTACATTGACCCTTCCTCATACCTTTACACTGTGAGTAGCATTCTCGAATAGGTGTATGTTAGTCTATATGACTTGAGCTTTTCTTATACGGCTTCTCTTTTTTTAATTCACCATAAGCAGATGAATCTAGAACCACCAGCGCTGTTCCAATTTTATGCTATTTTTCATTGAATTAGTGATTTCATTTGCAGCTGTCAGGAGTTCATGCAAACGTTCAAGAGCCTCACTAGTGTGGACACTCTGTAGCAAAAATTCTTCTGAAAATGACAAGAATTCACGTCATAATCAAAAGGTTTTGCCTCAATTGTTTCGATGGAAAAGAGCAACATTTGCTTCAAGTTTCAATAGTAGTTCCGTATCTGCAATCAGGTACTTGAGTATTTGCATTGCTTCCCCTATGAATGTTTATCTTTTTGCCTTGTTTTGGTCATTTGCATCAACAGTATTCCATTGCAGTTGTCAATTAATGTTTGTCTTTCAGCAAAAAATTGCTTCAATTGAGAAAGAGGGATACTGTTTACACTAGGTCAAAACACGGGTTTTCACTTTGGAAATCCAGAGTTTTAGGTGTTGGTGGTTGTAGTTTGAAATGGTCCAAATCCATTGAGAAGAACTCAAAGCAAGCTAATGAGGTTAGATTGTTGTTTTATACTAGTGTTTTTTAATAAAGTTTCCTTTCAATTTAAGCATAATTTGTATTAAATTACAAAATAGATCTAAGCTATGATTCATACAATTTCTCATGATTATTATAGGAAGCTACACTTGCTGTTGCTGCTGTAGAGAGGAAGAAGAGAGAGCAGAAAAATGTGGTTTGCATCAGTTCTCAGTCAAAGAGTAGGAAGCATTCTTTCCAAGAGTGTTCGTCATATCATAGTGCCGACAACTCTGTTTTTGTGCTCTTAAAATCTATTCTTCATGTGTTAATTATCTTTGTCAGTTACTCTGACTTTGAAAGTAGTGGTTGAATTTGCAGGAGAGCGAATATTTCGTATTGGTTCAGTTCGTTACAGAATGGATCCCACCAGGAGGACACTCCAGAGGATTTCAGGTGGGTAACAATTTTATATCAATCATTTTACTTGGATTTTTCATTACCTTACACTTTTTCTACATTTTTTTAGCATGTTGCAATATTTAAATGAATACACGCTTTTGGGACATTGTACTTCTGACTTAAGACATTAGAGCATTATTCAGATTAGATAACAAATTTGTATTTTATATGTATCGATAACATCTATCAACTTTATGATTGTTAAGGCTTCAAATGATTAACGTTGTCTTTTGGAATCGGATTCCAATCATTGAAGGACAACTTTGTGGTTTGGAGGGAATTTCGAATATTGAACACATTTTCTGCAATTTTGGTTACTGGTTTTCAATCCCTGATTCTATAATTGACTAGTGGTTGCAATTTCGAAGGGCATAATGAATTATGGTTTCTAAACTTTTATAAATCCTCTTTACTACATCCCAAAAGACATGTCAGCTAATTAATGCTTGTCAGTCCTGTATGTCCAACAAGGAAGGTGGCAACAATACCTTTCACTCTGATCTTATTCTTAAGCATTACATACCTCCAAAAGTCTTTTTGCTGTTTACAGTATTTGTTGGTGCCAATCCCAACTGAGAAGCTGGACCAGGAAATTAGGAACTGGTGCTGTAACTAGTTCATTTGACCCTAAAACCCTGGTGAAAACAGATCTTCAACCTGTTATGCTTTGTGAACTTGTGACAGTTTAGACTGCTCAATTTGTCCACTGTTTTGGTAAAGATTATTTGATACCCATTTTTTACCAAAAGACAGAATTTGCCCCCTTTCTCCAATCTGTGACAATTAGGAATTTTCAATGCCGCAAGACTTTGGCTATTTAAGGTTACCTGTTCCCTTTTCACCTATGCAATGGAGGGCTAATAAATGTTAGAAATCATGCTAGTATTTATCAGTATAATGCTTTTAGTGGTACTTGTGATAAATCCATTGAATGAGAGTAGAAATATATTTTTTATATTCCTTGGTTTTATCTATTTGTCACGTCTAAATTATTTTCTTTATGTCTGTGTAAAGTTAAACAACTTGTTTTAGTGATTCATTTGCTGGTTCAGCTCTGAAAATATTACGGCAGTTTACTCCTCAGAAATTGAGCTTTTGGTAAAGATATGCTTCCACAGATTATGTAAAGGACGACCAAATATAATTTTTGTATGTGTAAACTATGTGTATGAATTCTGATGGTTAAGATGCAGGAAGGAAGTGATTAATATGATTCTTGGATCCTTCACAATTGCTTCTTATAGATGATTTTTTGTCTGATACTCCACAGTAGTTAGGCTGCTTTACAGTGTAGATTATCTGTTTGGACAAGGAGGAGGTGGGGCATCAGATTCTGAAATCTTTTGTTGCCTGCCATGTTGGAAATGCATCCAGAATTGTGGTCTTCTTGCCCTTTTCATTTGCTTATTCTTCTTCTTTCAAATATATTTTGGCATATTTTGCTGTCTTTCTTGCTGCAAGTTAAAAGTTTCTTTTGCCTTTGTTCGTCTTACAAAGTTTCTCTTACTTATCTTTGTAGTTGATGAATCCCAGTCCTCGGCATCTACCAGTTCAGGTTTGGCCTCCAAAAGTGCTTACATTCCAAGGAGATTAGTGATTGGAAACGATGAGTATGCACATTCTTATTTTTCATCATTGTTGTCTTGTTTAGCAAGCCGTTTAGATGAAACTAGGTTTCCAAGAAGGAAAAGTTTGTATAATTTCAAGTCTTTCTGTTTTATTCAAATAACTGCTGTGAGTATTTGCAGATATGTACGAATTGGAAATGGTAACCAGCTTATCAGAGACCCAAAGAAACGAACTCGAAAATTGGCAAATGAAAAAGTTAGATGGAGCTTGCACACTGCCAGACAGCGGTTGGCTCGAAAGCAGAAGTATTGTCAGTTTTTTACCAGATTTGGGAAATGTAAAAAGGATGGAGGGAAGTGTCCTTATATTCATGATCCTTCAAAAATTGCTGTCTGTACTAAGTTCCTGAATGGTTTATGTTCTACTCCCAACTGCAAATTAACGCACCAGGTTTTTAAACATTTGGGGTCCAACAAGTTGAATATGGTATCTACTGATCTGTCTAAAGTCTGAGTTTATCTGATTTGTTATGCAGGTTATTCCGGAGAGAATGCCAGATTGTTCTTATTTTTTGCAAGGTTTGTTACAGAGGCTGTTGTCTTTCATCTAGTGAATAATTTGACAATGTGATTCTAACATGTCTCGTGCCAGGCTTATGCTCAAACAGTAATTGTCCATATAGACATGTCAATGTGAACCCCAATGCATCGATTTGTGAAGGATTTCTCAGGGGATATTGTGCTGATGGGAATGAGGTATTAACCAATCAAGATAAATTTTCTATTGGGCTACTGCATAATTTGAAGGTCTAACATTTTCCTGATGTTTTACCACTATTAAATCATTTTTTGTGCTTGTGGTTATTAGTTTCATCCCGTATTTATTTATTTCGAGAAAAACATATAGCATTGCAATTTTCATTGTACTTGTGGTTATTAGTTTCATCCCGTATCCTTTTTTCCTGGTTTTTGGTTGCTAATTCTTATGATCTTTCAGCTAAATATTCTTTCCTCTCTGGTGAAGTTTTACTTTGTTTAGTTACTCCTTTTCTACTTGCTTCCACTTCATATCACCTTGTGATCTAACACAATACTTGCCAAATTATGTTGTTTCAGTGTCGGAAGAAGCACAGCTATGTCTGTCCTACTTTTGAAGCAACAGGAACCTGTACCGAAGGATCCAAATGCAAACTCCATCACCCCAAAAAACAAAGCAAGGGAAAGAAAAGGAAGAGATCTGGAGATCAGAAACACACCAGAGGACGCTATTTTGGTTTTATTCCTGCTGATGTTTCTGAATCTGGGATGATGGTTGCTCCAAACCGACATAAACAAAGTAGTGAAATTGAAGAGGAACTGTCTGACTACATCAGCCTTGATGTTGTCAGTGAAGAAGTCGCAGACACGGATGATCTATCATTTGATCCAGCAGTGTTCTGTGATAATGATTCCTTGGATGATCTTGATGAACTCATTAAACCAGTTCTTCTACTGAAAACAAAGTTCACATCACAATCACCTAACTCACATATCCTCCACGCAACTGGCGGAGACTTCGGTCGTTTGTTAATGAGGTAATTTAGGTAGTATACAGCTCCCCCTTTTCCCCTTAATTTTTTTTCCCTTTTGTATTGAATGCATAGCTTAAATGTAACTAAAAAAAAATCATTACCCCCCTCCCCTTAGTTTCTTTTTGCGGATTTACCATTGTACAATAACATCTGGAGTAATATAGATACAAATTTTCTTCTCCCACCTCCTCAGGACTACTGCCAATTGACATTAACAATTAACTTGAAGTGGCGTTTGACTTGATTATGTCATAATCATGGAGGCTTATCATATAGGAATATGTAATATAATGAAATCGACTTTTCTTTTTTTTTATTGGGGTGGTGTTTGGGTTATTTTCTGTCTAAGATGCCGCTTCAAAGTGTAGACATCAACAAAGGGAGAAAATAACAAAAATGCAAACACCTGTTTACCAACGAATTTCATCTCAACATTACATATGACAATTAACAAGTGATAATGATGTGCAATTATGCAGTTATACAAAGCATAACTCAAAACCTACTTTCTAAATAAGTAATAATAGTTTCTGAATAATTAATAGTTTTGACCAATCAATTTTAAATTCTAATTTGTATCAATTAATGACTATTAATAAATTCAAATATTTATGTTCATATTTTAGGTTTAATTCAATTTTTTATGGAATTCTATAGTATTTAAATAATTGGTTTGAATAAAAATTGTGACGATAATAATTTTGAAAATAAAAAGATTTAAAAAATGATTTTTAATTATATAAATCATTTTTGAATATTTTAATATTTGTTGATAAAGTTAAAGATTGATTAATTTAAATAAAAAAAATTAAATTGTTCATGAAGTAAAATAAGGTGATTAGTTTATTCATGAAAGGAAATTACAATGAGCTAAAAGTATTCTTGATTTTCTACACTCCTTTTTTAGCAAATGGGTCAAATAACCAGATTTTATTTCTACACCTCCTAATTTCCCTATACACACAGCCATCCCACCACTTATAAAATCAAGACCTGTGTTGCCATGTGACAATCCACCACTAACAAATCAGGCCAATCAAGTGATGTCAGGCATACGAATCGTCAGCATACCACTTTATCCAATGATGTGTTGTCACGTCATCATCCTTAACCTCTTCTCAAATTAGAAACCCTAGTCTCCATGCGCTGCCACCATTCACCATGCCAGAAATTGTAAGAAAAACTTATTTCCTCCAACAAAATTTCGTCCAATTCTTTTAAACACACATTATCAAATATATAAATAATAATTTTAGATCATTTTTTATTTAGAAAATCTAAATTAGCAGCGAGTCAACTTTTTGAGCTGTATAATCCAAAAATATAATTCATATTAATATATTTCTAGATTCTACAATTCAAAATGTTCCAACTCTATAAACTTATCCCATACCTATAGAGAATAAAGAGAAAATGAATAGAGTGAAAGCTTTGTCAACATTTGGCTCCAGTTGTTCACAATGAGAGCCACAATCTGCTATGGTGGCAAGCTAATAAAACACTACAATAACTGCATTAAGATTTTCTAAAATAAATACCTGCATCTACTTCTTTCTTTTACTATTACAATAATCTCCCTCATCAATAAGTTGAAATAGAATAATTTTAGAACTTGAATGCATTGGTAACAACAAAAAGACATGTCAGTTTAATATCTGTAAACAAAAGGAAAGTTTGTGTATGTCACTGGATAAAACTTCAAAGGGTATTAATATAATTTCCTCAACACTCAAAAATATGAAACTGACCGAATTTTCATTCCCTGTGGTTACAAGGGTTGATCCTAAGGGGTTCCATTAACTTCATGTTGACAAAAGATATTTCAGAAGCACTGAGGCATACATAATATCTTAGCATATGAGCTCAACATGAAGTAGCTTAGGAAGTATACAATATCATTTTCTCAATGGTGCAATTACAATAAGGACATTTTCTCAATGGTGCAATTACAATAAAGACATAAAGAGAACCACCTTGGTATAACAGAAAATATACAAAAGCTTCTAAGACGTTCAGTTTTCCTTATAGAACACCAAATGAGAACCACAACTTAACAATCTTTCTTTGAAAAGTAAGTGAAAGTTCCAAGATAAATTTAACAAAAAACATATATAGCTCCCTTATCACATTTTACTTAAAATTTCCAAGCATTTAGTGTCCTCCCAGGGCTTAAATATTCCTTGGTGGGTCAAATTCTGCAAAAGAAATGATAAACAAAGAACGACAAGATAACAATTATATTACATTCACACAAGTTGGAAAAAGATATATGCACACCAATGTGTTAGAAAATATGTAAGAAATTAAGAAATAATAAACCAAATGATCCTATGAATTTTCTTTGAGAAAACAATTTCAATGAAAATGGTTTAACACAATGTTATTTCTATTTTTTCCCCCTTCAAATAAAACAATCTACAGTATTTGTCATCTTTTTCATTCTAAATTTAAGCTTGTCATCGTTAATAAATATTATAGTGTATATTTGAAACATAGACCCAAGGATTAGGACACTTTTTTCTTTGATTTTTTGTGTACTTTGAATGTTAAAAATCTATTAAAATAGGTTATTTCTAGCTTTTAGTCTCATAATAATAATGTTATTATATATCTTACTAAACCTTGTTAGTAACTAGTACCAGTTCAACCACGGTTTAACTATATTTTAGTAATCAAACATTAAACCAATTTGAATCACGGTTAAGAACAGGGTCATTTCATTCTCATCTCAATAACTCAAGTTAAAAATCGCCTAAACAGGAAATTGTGTAAACGTGAATCTATTAACTTACTTGCAACCAGAAAATAAATCCGCGCAGGATAAATAAATCCGTTTCTGGCTTTTTGAATTTATCCATTGCTTTAGCTACATCTGCACAATAATTAAACAAATATTTGACACAGAATGGCATTAGATTAGGCAAAAAAAATGTTGTAAAATGAAAATAGAAGCACCTGACTGTCCAAAAGAAGCAGAAGCGACCTAACAACTAGTAGAAACGATGGATTTTCATAAATTCAGACCAGTATTGAATAATCTAACCCAAAACCTCAGATTATTAGACAGAAATAATCGGTCACACGAATGAATTATGGCACCTTGGTCTACCCTCAGTAGAGTGAATCAAAGGTTCCCCTACCATTATATATTGAGATTTAGTTAATCAGCTCGAGCAAATTACAACATTATATTAATTTCTGTAGTTTTATATTATTTTCATCACTAATGTTGTTTTGGAATACGTTCAATTTGAGCAAAACTTTTTATAAGCTCAATATTCCAGTAAGCTTAAGAATAAGTTTTCATTTGAAAAGAGATTTTGAGCAAGCAGTTAAAGAGCCTCCTATAAATCCAAGCACACCAACACCTTTATTAGATTTTTGGTTTTACATAGACACCCCGGTTTACAATTTTAAGCAGATGCAAACAACCATCTCAGTTGTAGGTATACATTTTAAGCAGATGCAAACGACCATCTCAGTATGTCAAAAATGAACAAAATGGTGCTTATTTGTAGGTGTTCTTTGTGACCTCATTCAAATAATCCAACCATGTAACAAGAGATGCTTAATGTTGGAAGATAAGAACAAATAGAAACCACTGAACCTGACTCTTGATGGTTCAGTTAGGATTAAACTTCACATTGTCGATTTATAAGTTAAAAAGGATCTTCCAAAATGTTAAACAAGTTGAGAAAATACTGGACCTACCAGGATACAACTCAAGATACGATTTGTTGACACCCTGAGTGCAATAAGATTTGACCACCCCTTGACGTGTTTCTATATGACGCTCTGTTTTCCTCTTCTGATGTACTTCAAGCAGAAGTCTATTATATTCTTCTTTGTCATAAGGCCTTTGAAGGTCATTCATAAGTCTTTTCCTAAACTGAGAACGATGGTAAGCAGATAATTGCCACTTGTCTTTCAGGTTAACTCCAGTTCCAAACCACTGCACACACAGACATTTCAAAGTTAAAAAATATTTATGTACTTTAATATGCAAGTTTGTGAACCATGATTATGAAATATACAGTAAAATTTTGCAAAGTTAAAGACACTCACAGACGAATCATATGTTTTCGAAGAAACAAATGGAGTGTTCTCTTGAATTTGATCAGGTTCTAGAAGGATAACATCAGGTTCAGAGGAATTGCTGTCACCATCCACATTAACTGTATTTGAGATATTCCTCTCAGATATGTGTTTGAGGTTCACTTCAGTTCCAAACCACTGCACACACAGACATTTCAAAGTTAAAAGATATTTATTTACTTTAATATGCAAGTTTGTGAACCATGATTATGAAATATACAGTAAAATTTTGCAAAGTTAAAGACACTCACAGACGAATCATATGTTTTCGAAGAAACAAAGGGAATGTTCTCCTGAATTTGATCAGGTTCTAGAGGGATAACATCAGGTTCAGAGGAATTGCTGCCACCATCCACATTAACTGTATTTGAGATATTCCTCCCAGGCATGTGTTTGAGGTTCACTTCAGTTCCAAACCACTGCACACACAGACATTTCAAAGTTAAAAGATATTTATTTACTTTAATATGCAAGTTTGTGAACCATGATTATGAAATATACAGTAAAATTTTGCAAAGTTAAAGACACTCACAGACGAATCATATGTTTTCGAAGAAACAAATGGAGTGTTCTCCTGAATTTGATCAGGTTCTAGAAGGATAACATCAGGTTCAGAGGAATTGCTGTTACCGTGCACATTAACTGTATTTGAGATATTCCTCTTAGGCATGTGTGTATGTAAGGCATTTCTCTCAGGCATGTCTGTTTTGAAGGTATTCCTGTCCAGCATGCCCGACTTTAAGGTTTTCCTTAGATGCATGTCTATCTTTGTGGTATTCCACTTAGGCATGCCTGCCTCTGGGGTATTCCTCTTAGGCATGTCTGTCTTTGTGGTATTCCTCTTAGGCATGTCTGTCTCTGAGGTCTCTGTGGTATTCCACTTAGGCATGTCTGTCTCTAAGGTATTCCTCTTAGCCATGTCTATCTTTGTGGTATTCCTCTTAGGCATGACTGTCTTTGGGGTATTCCTCTTAGGCATGTCTGTCTCTGAGGTCTCTGTGGTATTCCACTTAGGCATGTCTGTCTCTAAGGTATTCCTCTGACGCATGTCTGTCTTTAAGGTGTTCTTTCGAGGCATGTCTGTCTTTGTGGTATTCCTCTTAGGCATGTCTGTCTTTGTGGTATTCCTCTGAGACATGTCTGTCTTTAAGATGTTCTTCTCAGGCATGTCTGTCTTTGTGGTATTCCTCTTAGGCATGTCTGTCTTTGTGGTATTCCTCTTAGGCATGTCTGTCATTGAGGTGTTCTTCTCAGGCATGTCTGTCTTTGTGGATTTGCTCTCAGGCATGTCTGTCTTTGAGGTATTCCTTTCAGGCATACACTCCACCTCATCATCAATACTTAGAAAATTCAGATATTGTAGGTAATCTTCATCGGCTTCACTCAGCACATGATCAGAAACTTGTGAATTTCCCTTGACACTTGAACTCTTTCTTAATAATTCACTAGGTACATAGTTATGAATACGAGAATTCAGGAATGTCTGGTAATCTTCATCCACAACATCTAGTTCCGTATTACTGTAACAATTGTTCTCGGGCACGACTGAAACATCTTCATATGGCCTTTTCTTACTAAGTCCTCTTCTAGCCTCCAAATTCTGCTGTGATTTCCTTGTGACCCTTGTCTGTTTTCTCACTGAATCACTCCCTTTATTTCCAGACTCACAACTTTGTTTCCGACCCTTCATCATCTCACTGTGACAACCGTTTTGGTGCACACCGCAAACATCTTCATGTGGTCGTTTCTTGCTATGTCCTCTTTTAGCCTCCAAATTCTGACAAGATTTCAATGAGCGACTTGTTTGTTTTTGCACTGAATCACTCCCTTTATATGCTGGATTTCCAGTCTCATAGCTTTGTTTTGAATCCTTCATCTCAGTGTAGCAATGGTTCCCAGTCACAACAGAAACATCTTCACGTAGCCTTTTCTTACTCAGTCTTCTTTTAGCCTCCAAATTCAGCTGAGATTTTATTGGGTCACTTAACTGTTTTCTCACTGAATTATTTCCTTTATTTCCATTTTTTCTTGTTTCATACCTTTGTTTTGAACCCTTCCTCATCCCAGTGTTTAACTTGGGATGGTTATGAAACCTTTCTTCCTCCAGAAACATCATACACTGACTATCATAATGGACGCTGTTGTAGCCAATATTAATGTCATTTTCAGAATCATCAGCGTTATCGTCACTGACAACATCAATATCTTCATAATTATATCTAAGCAAAAACAATTTGTAATCTCCATCCACTTCATCCTCTGACATATGACCCTCTTGTAGTGACAAAATCGACACATTTCCACAATTATTTATGGTTGATCTTGTACTACCATCATGGTGATTGTGCTTTTCACGTGTATTTGAAAGTTCCCATCTCTTCCATCGTCTTTCTAACCTAAAATCTCCAGAATCAGGAACTATCTGATTATCACTACTCTCATAATCATCCAGATCAATCGTGACCTTAGCCGGCTTCATTTTCATTTAACAAGAACAGTGTCCTCCTTTGAGACTGAAATACTTACTGAAAACATAAAAAAGAAAACAGTTCATTAGTTATGGTGGAATTAGCTACCTTGAGGAAAAGATTACGGTGAAATACTTACATAAAAGTACATAATTTTCTAATGGAGAACATGTTTAACAATGCTTATAGGAAACAAAAATGCACCCAAACAACAGATACAGTAACTCATTAAATCAATAGATAGCAATCTATTTCTTTGGTACAGATACAAATAACAATACTGATCATAATACACACTACACAGTAATAGAAGCTTAACCAAATCTACCAATAGACATTTAAGCTGAATTGAATGTAATAATAACAAATGGCAAATATATCTTTCACTATTCTATTTTGGGAAGAGGCAAGAGAGTTTCTTAAATCAAAACCATACTAAGATCAAGTAGTTATCTAATGACATTCCAAAGCTTCAAAGCTAAACATAAAAAAGAAACAATAACATTCATACCAATTTTGCTCGTGTTATCTTCAACATAAAGAAGAAGATTTTACAATAAATGGCAAAAGGTTATTTTATCAGTGACCAATTCAAACGAGTCAATCAACACAAAACCAACTCAAGATTTTACAACATAGCAACACCAACAACCAAATGATGGCATAATAGTAAAAGCTTCCAAAGAACTGATTTGATATTAATTGAATAATGAATACCCAGATGAACAATATTTTTCATTTACAAGACAAGTTACAAACTTTCAATGGAAAGTTCAATTTCTTTCCCGAATAGAAAACTATATTCCCAAAAACCAATCGGGGTCATTCTTACACCAATTACTTATAGTCCAAATAAACGATTCACTACCCTAAGTAAACTCATTTCTTTCTCATCGTTCAAAACAATGGTTTGGTTCCTATACCTATAGTTTCATCTATAAACAGGTCCACTGCATGCAATCCTTCACTGTCACATTCATGGGGTTTCCTCAGAACCCTATCTTTTACAAAAATAAACAACAAAAATATAAAAAATAGATATTACAAAACAAAATTAACAAACACTACACAAAGAACAAAGAACGCATATGCATTACAAAAACAAATTAAGGCATAAAAAATATTAAGATGAAGACGGTCACCAAATCCTTCAAAATAAAGTCACACTTTCTTTAAAAAAAAAAAGAAAAAAAAATACCCACATCCCTAAAGATACATTCAAAGGTATATTAGAAGAGTGTGAAAAAAATAAATGTGAACGGAAAATCGATGGTGAAATAGAAAGACAAAAAGACGTAGAAGAAAACCTTAAGGGAAGTGAGAGTGAGGTACCGTAACATACAAGTTCCCACACACTGATAACTCTCTTTCTCTTTCCCGGGGTTATGTTTCCAAACTTGGAATAAAATTTACTCAGACCTGAGAATTACACTAATATATTTTTATTAAATGTAGTTTTTATGATTAATAGTTGTAGTTATTTTTATTATAAAGATAAAAGTTTTTATAACTGTGTATATTTATAACTGTTTGTGTATATATTTTTCTGTTAATTTTTGTTTATATAAATAATTTTATTATTTTGATTTTAGAACTATGTTAAATTTTACTAATTATTTAAAAAATTATCTGCTTTTAGTAAAATTATAAAAATTATTCATTTTATATTTATTTTTTACTTTTATACCTGTTTATAAATTTAATAATAAAAAATTATTTTTACTTTTTATTATCATGAAATGAAAATATACACACATACACTGTTATACATGCGTTTTTCATTAGATATAATAAAATAGATTAGATATTTGATTTGATATAATACCATTTAAAAAATGTGTATTATCACATATAATATAATATTTTACTGAGACATATTTATTTTATCATTATTTGTGATATAATATTAGTCTTCTTTATTCTTGTTTCAAGGCAGGTTTAATGACTTTCTTATAAGATAAAACAAAAATGAATAATTCCTTTTATCAATTTAAAATTTTAATTTTTAATTTCTGATCCATGAATTTTAATATCGTTATTTAAAAAAATGAAGAATTTGGTTTTAATTCTTAATTTTATACAGTTTCTTTCTGATAAAAAGAACTACATAAGTTAGCTTTTTAAAAAAAATAATCATTTTAATATTTATACATTATATTGAAAGATATTTTTACTACTTTTTGTATTGCATTTAATTTAAACTTTTTTATCCTTTTATAAAACAAAATAAATTTTTTATTTAATAAAATATGTAACTTATATATTCAAAGTTAATTAAAAATTATATACTTTTTCCAAAGAAAATATTATTTTAATATAATCAAAGAAAAGCAAATGCACATGTTCATAGTTATTTTAAATCGATACATTGAAATGAAGATTAAATTTTATTCAAATAAACTAAATAAATATATGGAAAAAAATAGATCAGAAGTATACACTTTTCAAAATTTGAGAACTAAACTTACTAAAGGAAGGTACCTAAAGAAAAAAAATATTACAATTTTGGATAATATTTTGTTTATCTTCTCAAATATCTACAGCTGATTTAAAAATAAATAGTTCTTTTATTTTATTAAAATTAAATTTTATTCATCTTTGTTTTTCATATTCTTTGAACCCTATGTATATTTTCTTATGGTGATTTTATACTTGTTTTTAGTCTCCTGTAGCAATTCGACAGTACTATTATAAGCTCACATTCATAATGATATCAATTAATTTTATAGAAAGATTTGAATGATTGAGAATAATTGGGTTTTCTTAAAAAAAGAATTGATTAAAGAGAGTCAAGAACATATTAGGTGGTGAATGAATTTGATTTTTTTTTTCTGAATTTTGATGCCGTTTCTTTTATGTGCATTCAAAAATAATATACTAAAAACAACTTTTTAATATATTAAAATTAGTACATTTTGAAAATATAAGAGAAGAATAAATCTAAAAGTCTAACAAAAAATGTGGTAAATAGTTTTAAATTATCCATCAAATCATTGAATTAATGAGGGTAATCAAATTGATGAATCTTAACTTAAATAAGTTAATATGGTATGTATTAAAAGAATATCTAAAAATCATATAACATATTTTAATTTATTTTCATACTTTAAAATTAAATTATGTTATTATTATTATAAATTAATTTATGTTTCAAGTAACGAATAAAATTATAAACATTTAACTTGTACTATACAATTTCTAATATTTAAAATATCAAGTAAACTATTAAAGTTCACAACATTAAGAATCTATAAATAATAAGTAATATTTTTTTAAACAACCAAATTGGTCAAGTCATCCCTCTTAATTATAAGTGGCTAGGTCAATTTGAATTAATATGCCTCATAATCAATTCATCTGGTTTTCAGGTGATGGAATACTCCAACTCAAATTCCAAAACATTTACACTGAAATCAAGGTTTGTTGAGAAAATTAATAGAAATTTATTAAAGTTGTTGAATATGTTCTCCTTCTTCTTTTTTTTTATTGGGGCAAATAGTGTTTAGATGTCAAAAGAATATTTGTAATGTAAAACGTTATAAATATTAGTTTTATTTTTAGTTTTACTCAATTTAAACATCTCAGTATTTATACATTACATAAAAGATATTTTAACTACTTGTGCTACTGTTTTCAATTTAAATAATTTTATCCTTTAATAAATAAATAAGATTTATTATTTAGTACAATATTAAATCATTTTATATATTCAAAGGTAATTAAAAATTATGTGTTTTTCTAAAAGAAACAATATTATAATATAATAACAAAATTTAGGGTTAAATATGTTTTTAGTCCCTAAACTATTGGTCGTTTCTGGTTTTCGTCCATCTTTTGGTCCTCATTCTTTTCGAAACTTTAGTTTTAGTCCTCAAAACTTCGGTTTTAGTCCTCGAAAACTAACTTCGAAAACTACCACATTTCTAACGGTGTTAGTTTTCGAGGACTAAAACCAAAATTTTGAAAAGAATGAGGATCAAATTGTACCTTATTTTGAAAGAGAGACGAAAATAAAAAACGGCCAATAGTTTAGAACTAAAAACCTATTTAACTCCAAAATTTAAATAGACGTACTCAGAGAGACGTTGAACTTAAGTTTCAGTTTTATTCAAATAAACCAAATAAATATATGTAGATTAAAAATTAGATCAAAAGTATTTTTAAATTTAAATTTGAGAACTAAAATCATGAAAAAAATGACTTAAAGAAAATCAATATTACCATCTTGCCTAATACTTTTTATCATGTCAAATATCTACAGCTGATTTAAAAATAAATATTTCTTCTATTTTATTGGAATATAACTTTATCCGTCTTTGTTTTCATATTCTTGAACTATTTTTTACATAAATATTCTTAAACCTTGTGCATATTTGTTACAGTATTTTTTACATTTTTTTTTAGTAGCAAAGCCAAATTACTATTATAAGCTCACACATGCAATGATAATAATTACAAATGCTTAAAATATATGAAGAGATGTTTCGAATATATCCCTTTTAAAAAAATCTAATCACTAATTACTTTAAATTTTAACCTTTGGTTAGTATTAACACAGCAACGAATTATTGTATCTATGTATCTTTTATTATTTTATTCATAAGAGGAAGAGATTAATTTTTTTAAAACTAATTTTCAAAAATCATTTTAATCAACTCCATAAATATAAATAATAAATCATGCATTGCAAACAATGAAAATACTATATTAGCCTTGTTAAAACGGAAAGAGATGATGAAATAGATTATGAATTCTATTCTTCCTAATACTAAAAATCTATTGTTTAACCAAATTGGTCCACATAATCATTTTTATACTAAAACTATTATATTTTCTCTATTAAAACTATCATCATGTGGATTTTATATTAATATGGTTTCTTTCGTAATCAATTCATTTGGTTTTATATTAGACTTATTAATTGAACTCAAATTTCAAAATGTAAGAAACTTTTTTTATTAAAATAGTACTCCAAATATGTTTTTGCAAAAGTGCATATAGGTCTATATTAATTAGAAGGGTATTCCTGATTTACAAGATAATTAGGAGGTGTTGAAGTTATTTTCATAAAACGAAAAGATAATGTGAGTATAACAATAGTCCAAAATAATATGTTGAAAATGACACATAGAAAGGATAAGGTAGTTTTATATATGTGTACCGAACTGATGACGTGTTTGACTTTAAGAAGATAACAAGTACTAAAACTTCAAAAGAAGTGTGAGATATTTTAATGGTGTACAAGGGAGATAACCAAGTGAAACAAGTTTGATTTTAAATAGTTAAAGATGAGTTAAAAAGGATGAACATGAAAGAGTTTGAAAGAGTTTTCAAGTATACCATGTGTCTTCGAATCATTGTGAACCAACTTAACTGAAATGGAGATGTTACTCATTCGCTGAGTTAAAGAGAAAATATTGACGTCATTAATGCTCATGATAGAAGAATTTGCCAGTTCTCTTGAGGCACACATGCAACGAAAGAAAAAAAAGAAGAAAAATGAGTTAATTGAGTTGATACTCCAAATGAATGTGTCAATTAAAGAAGTGAAAACGTTTTATACTTAAAAATACTTTATCCGAAGGAAATAATTATGGAAGTAAGGAAAAATACAATGAGGAAAAACAACAATCAAGTAAACCAAATTGTTGTGGGAGAGAAAATGATTGGTGGAGATGAGGTTGATCATCAAGCCATTTAAATATCTAAGTGCTACAAAATGTGGTAAATATAGACAAAAAATTAAGCTATGCAAAGAAGTGTTACTCAAATGAATATTACAATTGTGATAAGGTTGGACATTTTGTTAAAAAATATCGTCGAGAACAAAAGATAAGAGACAACGAATTTAGTCATCATAAAGGTGATGAAAGAAAATAAGTATTGTTGATGATGACACAAGGTTCAAGAATTGATTACACCCAACTTGAAAACATGAAAGCCAAATCCCAACTTGGTGTAGTATCTTGACAGGGGTGCATGCTAGTAATATCATGTATGTTGAACCCCTAGTCACATAGGAACTTAAACAAAACCTAATTTCTCCCTTTTAAGATAGAAAAGCGGTCAACGAGAGAATCAATCCTAGAAAATGACCAAAAGTGTAGTGACCCATTGTATGAAAATATGAGATTATGCTTTACCAGTGGGGAAAATGTATACCTATCTAAAAACAATTATAAAAGCTATTTTAATACATGGAACTGGTATATAAACATATAAGATGTGTATATGAATGATTAGAACCCTAAACTAAACTAAAACAGTGGCTAAAATGAAGTAAAACAGTGAATAACAGAGGTGTTTGACAAAATACTTCAATGAAAATCTAATTATGTGTAGGTGTTTGATAAAATGCAACAATGAAATTAGATATGTATTTTACAATGAAATTGATTCCCGTGGATATCTAAAACTAAAAGCATCATAAAACTAAAATTAAAATTGAACCAAACAATTAAAACAATAATCATGAATTAAAACCAGAATCTGTGAAACAAAGGAGATGCTTTTAACAGTAACAGTGCTTGTGTGGTTCGAACCAGTGAGCTGATGATGTGAGTGTGCAATTGAGTGTAGGAATGATATGAATACCAATTCAATTGAAGATATGAAAAGTAAATTGAACAAGTAAAGCTTGGGAACATGCAAATGGTTTAGACAAATTGAGTATTATCACAACATGACAGAACATCACTAGCATAGCTTGGGAAGCCTCTAATCATCATCAATGAAATTGGAGAAACACTCAAGATCCATAGGAATTGAAACCTGCAGAAAACTTTGTTTAGAAATTTTCTGCTAACTTTTTTCTTCAACAAAATTGCTTAATGATGTTTTATTATTTTAATTAATAATTAGCAGTGAGGATCTCCTAACTCATCCTGTGTAGGTCACTATCACGAATTAACTGCGAGTTGTTAAATTTCATTACTTTATGAAGGTCAAATTCCACGAGGTCTATATACAACCATACGATAGTGATGTATCAACATTATATTTTGGAGATCTTGTAAAATTCTTAGAAGCACACTTTCAATTATTTTGCGTTGGAATTTTGGGTTACGTGTGTGGAATTGCTTCCATGAATTTTTCTCTGTCCTTTTCTATCTTTTACACATAATTCTACAGAAAAGGTCAGCCAACGACGAATAATAATAGTGAAACAATGACTAATCAAAGTTCATTTATTTTTGCCTCTCCCGTGTTGAATCAAACTTCATTTATTTTTGCCTCTCCCGTGTTGATGTAGCATAAAGAAATCAACATATCTTTCAAAAAATGTAAATAAATTATCAGCATAATGCTTTATATGTCTAAATGAAAAGGATGGTATTTTATATCATTTTTTTTAACTATATTATTTATAATACATATTTTAATATGTCAGAATTATAATTCTATCCAATTAACCATGATAAATGGTAAATTTATTTTACTTTTATTAATTTTAAATAAATTTTCTGTTGCATTCTATATTTTAAATTTATTTTTACTTTATTTGCCATATCTTATTTTTAGTTGAGAATATATCATTTTTACTTTATTTTAAATTTAAATATCAATATCCTAAATATATGTTTTATCAATTAAAAAAATAACATTAATATAAAGTTGTTGTATAAACATGTTTAATTGTACTAATTACAAGTATAAGCTATTTTAACAGACAATTTCATCAAATACCTACTAAATTATAAGCTATTTTAATAAATTAGTTTAACATTTTCAACGACCAACTAAATTTTGAAGTTTTTTTAAACATGGTATAGTAATATTCATTTATATAATTTATTATTATAAGTTTGCTGTCTCTATAAATATCTTACATTTATTACACTTACTCTCTAACTAAGAAAAAAAGTAATTAATGATAAGATTAAATATTTTGAGATAAATTACAAATATATATGGAAGTGAGGTAATAAAATTTAGCTCTACCGGTACTGTAATTACCAACTCACACTGTCGCAGAAAGAGAGTGGATGTGTGGTTTTCCAAGGATGAAGTTGTATAACTCCATTGTTGGCGCTTCATTCTGCCACCACACTTGGTGCCCACCACCACATGCTTCCCATGTCCGAGATATGTTCGAGAAATTAACACAAGGAAGATGGGGCCACTTTGGCGAGAAAAGTCATTAAACAATATGTATCAATCACATTGTTGAAGTTCTTATCCAAACAAACATTATTCGAGAGTCACAAAAATTCTAAAGTCATTTAGATTATTTTTCGACAAGCTTCCAAAAAGAACAATTTAGAATGTTTTAGAGACTCAGAGAACACCTTTACTAGGAATATTTAAAATTTTCTCTTCATTAAAAGCCTAGGTTTCAAATACAAAAAAGTCATCAAATAGTTTTCTATAAGGAAAAATGCGGTCCTTCATGTTGTAAAATATGAAGAAAACACGAACAAGTAAATTTTCTAACGTATGTATTTTTGTTGTCATTTAAGTATTTATTCGCAATGTATTAAGTTAACTTTTTTGGATAAAAAAAGATTCTCATATTTTTTAAGGATCTCTTAACTAACAAAGAAAAACTATTTAAAAAAACAATAATAACTAGGAATAGAAAAGTTAAGGAGACAAAATCATAGTGAGAATGAGAGAAGTGTAAGTTTTTATGTTATTCCGAAAGAGGAAGGATGAGTATGTGTGTGTAAGAGATGTGTAATTCTTTGTGTTCTTCCCAGTTGAGTGCCAATAAAGCGATAAAGGAAAGATCTAAATTGTGATTTTTGTAGTTGAGCCACACAGAAATGGTGTTCAACACTTAAGGTAGTTCATGGTTGAGCCACAAGAAAATGATGTTTAACTCAAGGCGTTACATGGCTGAGCCACAAGAAAGTGGTGTTCAACCATAGAGGCAACAAAGATAGAAAAGAACCCTTCATATAAGGAAACCTATATATGTGGTTGAGTACCAAAAGTTGGGCTAAGTGTCACCCAAAAATTTCTATAAAAAAAGACCGCATGTCCTCATTTTAGAAATTGAGTGAAGAATCAAATATGTAGTAATAAAGTAAGAATGAGTCTGTGAGGCTAGAGAGAGATGCTCTTATTGTAAATCTTATGTGTAGATGCTACTAGAATTGCATTGCAATATTTTATGTGTAGTCGAACTCTCTCGTGTCCAGGTTGGATGTAATCAATTCTAATTCTTTATATGTACTTTTTAGATATTTATCATACTTTGATTCAATAGTTTATGGTTTGATTTGTGTTTATTACTTGGATGAGTTGAGCACTCATCGTATTTCATTGGTTTGGATTGAGTTGGAAGACTGGTCTTAAATTGTGGTCCAATCAAATCATCTTACTCTTGTTAGAGCCTTTCACATGATCTAAAGATGGGCTAGATAAAAGAGTCTTGCACTTAAGGCAATGATTCATTCAACCAGGAGTGGAGAAATTGCACTGGCTCTGAAATTCTTAGGTTTTAAACTATAGGAATGAGTCCATATCTACTTTAGAATACTAACATGACATTGAAGGATTTTCATATTAAATAAACAAGATTGTAATAGTGCAGTAGAAAAAGATGAGATGAAATCCGATCATAGCCTTTTCTCTACTCAATCGATATCATATATACTATTATCAATATATTTTCCAAATACAAAAAACCCAAAAACTAACTACTAATATCTTTGCTAAATCTCTATGGATACGATAACCCTCGTTCAACTGTACTACATTGGTGCACTTGTCAAAAGGTCACACACTTGAATAGCTCTTTTGAAACTTGATATTGTGTGATGTTAAGACTTTAGGAGTTTAAGTGCTTTGGATAAAAAATTTCTACTTAAGTGCTTTGGCCAGAAAAGTCATTAAACAATATGTATCAATCACATTGTTGAAGTTCTTATCCAAACAAACATTATTCGAGATTCACAAAAATTCTAAAGTCATTCAGATTATTTTTCGACAAGCTTCCAAAAAGAACAATTTAGGATGTTTTAGAGACTCAAAGAACACCTTTATCAGGAATATTTAAAACTTTCTCTTCATTAAAAGTCTAGGTTTCAAATAAAAAAGTCATTAGTTTTCTATAAGGAAAAATGTGGTCCTTCATGTTGTAAAATATGAAGAAAACACGAACAAGTAAATTTTCTAAGGTATGTATTTTTATTATCATTAAGTATTTATTCGCGAGGTATGTATTTTTATTATCATTAAGTATTTATTCGTGATGTATTAAGTTAATTTTCTGGATACAAAAAAAGATTCTCATATTTTTTAAGGATCTCTTAACTAACAAAAAAAACTATTTAAAAAAATAATAATAACTAGGAATAGAAAAGTTAAGGAGAGAAAATCATAGTGAGAATGAGAGAAGTGTAAGTCTCTATGTTATTCCGAAAGAGGAAGGATGAGTATGTGTGTGTAAGAGATGTGCAATTCTTTGTGTTCTTCCACGGTTGAGTGCCAATAAAGCGATAAAGGAAAGATCTAAATTGTGATTTTTGTAGTTGAGCCACACAAAAATGGTGTTCAACACTTAAGGTAGTTCATGGTTGAGCCACAAGAAAATGATGTTTAACTCAAGGCGGTGCATGGCTGAGCCACAAGAAAGTGGTGTTCAACCATAGAGGCAACAAAGACAGAAAAGAACCCTTCATATAAGGAAACCTATATATGTGGTTGAGTACCAAAAGTTGGGCTAAGTGTGACCTAAAAATTTCTATAAAAAAAGACCGCATGTCCTCATTTTAGGAATTGAGTGAAGAATCAAATATGTAGTAATAAAGTAAAAATGAGTCTGTGAGGCTAGAAAGAGATGCTCTTATTGTAAATCCTATGTGTAGATGCCACTAGAATTGCATTGCAATATTTTATGTGTAGTTGAACTCTCTCGTGTCCATGTTGGATGTAATCAATTCTAATTCTTTATACTTGCTTTTTGGATATTTATCATACTTTGATTCAATAGTTTATGGTTTGATTTGTGTTTATTACTTGGATGAGTTGATCACTCATCGTATTTCATTGGTTTGGATTGAGTTGGAAGACTAGTCTTAAATTGTGGTCCAATCAAATCATCTCACTCTTGTTAGAGCCTTCCACATTGATGTGATCACAGAGAGGGCAAGTGATGAAGAGAATAAAAGGATGACAAGAAGCATGGCTAAAGGAAATCATTTTACTTCTTATCTTCTTTACTCCTTTGTAAAAAAAGTAGAATAGGTTTCAAAGACTTGTATTTGCCTCTTTGATTTCTTTTCATTAGTTCTAGTAGAATAAATGCTTATAAACCCTTCTTTTCCTTTAAGCACAAGCAATGTGGGACTCTCATGGCTTGGTCTTAAAAGCAAAGAAGAGGAAGAAAGGCGTCTTAGATGGAAGTGCAAGGTAGCATAGCTTTTCTTCTTTGTTTTGAACTTTAGGACAACTAGTTGGCTTATAAACCCTTTAGGATGAAGGGAATTAAGCAATGTGGGACTCAAAGCACCTTAGGAGCTGCTGGCCGGCCTTGAGACTAGAAGTCCCACATCTCTTAATTCCATTCTCCAAACTCAATCCAAGGTCTATATAAGAAGGCTTAGGGTCTCCTTTTGGATTAACTTCGAAATTGAATGAATTCTTTGAGTTGAATTGCAAATTTGCATTCCTCTTGAGATAGTTTTCTATCTCTAGTCCATTTTGGGCAGACCTTATCTTGTGTAAAGCGAGTGGCGGTCCTTCTTCGACACTTATCTTGGAGTCATCTCTCAAGTGGTGCGTCTACGAGTCATAAGTTTCCTTCTCCTTTCTCTTTTTCGCTTTTATTTTCCATTCATTCTTTTAAATGTCATTAGTATACTTCTCTCTAGGCATGCACTTCCATATCACACATGATCTAAAGATGGGCTAGATAAAAGAGTCTTGCACTCAAGGCAATGATTCATTCAACCAGGAGTGGAGAAATTGCACTGGCTCTGAAATTCTTCGGTTCGAAACTATAGGAATGGGTCCATATCTACCTTAGAATACTCACAGGATATTGAAGGATTTTATTATTAAATAAACAAGATTGTAGTAGTCCAGTAGAAAAAGATGAGATGAAATCCAATCATAGCCTTTTCTCTACTCAATCGATATCATATATACTATTATCAATATATTTTCCAAATACATTGATGCACTTGTCAAAAGGTCACACACTTGAATAGCTCTTTTGAAACTTGATATTGTGTGATGTTAAGACTTTAGGAGTTTAAGTGCTTTGGATAAAAAATTTCAACTTAAGCTTACCCCAATCAAATGCTCTCGATGGAGATTGGAAGTGAGTACTCACAGGACATTGAATGAATTTCATATTAAATAGACAAGATAATAGTGTTGCAGTAGAAAAGGATGAGATGAAAAGGACAATTGGTTTACCAATGCATACTATTTCCTCTTAAGCACTTTGTATTGTATATCACTAAAATGCATATTGTTTTCTGTGTTGCACTTTGTCTTGTATATATAATTGCATTTTTTTCTCTTTCCTTCAATGTTGTTTTCAATGCTTGCAATAACATTTTTGGACAGATAGTATTTAAGTCACGGTGTGAGTTGTGTATGGGTTTGAACTTGGTGGAATGTGTATTTTTAGGTGTTTTTTTGCAGGATTAATTATGTACTGCTGGCTGTCCAACATAGCTGGGTTTTACCCTTGAGTTTAAGGGTTATTTTAGGTTGTTTTTCGGTGGTACCACTTCGAACCTGTAACTGTATATATAGGTCCCTTTAATTTATTTAGCATATATGTGAATGAGTAGGTTTAGTTAACAACTCTTAAGTGGTGGTGATATCTGACTAACTATTCCATAACCTTCAAACTGAAGCACTTCATTTTTTACATAAGATTAATGTTTTATAGCAATAATAGGAACTTTTAAGTGAAGTTGTACAATGATGAAATTTTGATCATGCTACGAATCTTGCAAGGTAAGATTAATGTTTTATAGCAATAATAGGAACTTTTAAGGCTTAGTTTATTGAGTTTAAGGCACCAATGATGGGTTTTGAGTCTTGAAAGTGTGTTTGGTGTCCTAAGTAATTAGTGTTTGCATTTTTGAGTTGTTGTTTTAGGTAGTTTATTTGATAGGGTTTTAGGCAGTTTAGTTTTAAGTTTTTGGAATTTTTAATTTTTGATTTATTGGTTGCTATCTAAGAAACCAACAACCTAGAAAAACAGGTAATTACAAGTCACTTTGGCTGCTTAGAACAAGTCAATTAGTGAACAAAATGGTTTAAGTAATTAAACTACTTGAACTTATCACCTAGGCAACAAGTTTTGAAGTTAACATTGTCCAAGTGAAACTAGTTACCACATAGTACTATAGGTCTAAACATATGACGTTTTGAGCTTCTAAGTGGCTTGTACAAATCATCTTTTATTGCCTAGTACCAGTGAAGTAATGTACAAACTACTTTAACTAATTACAATTCCCGAATCTACAACTTTTTAATTCTATTAATGTATTGCCCCATTTCTTGAATTCTATTTGTATTATAAACACAATACTTCACTAATAAGTGGTGTTGTAGTCAAGTTAATTAGCCCAAGGCTAAATAACTAGTTAATCCTAATGGGAGTAATTACTTAATTTTTTATGAAGCTGTAATCACCTTTAATTCATTGAACATTTTCCTCCTTTTGCTTGTCACAGAGCATGACCGAAGTTCCCAACCATCGTGGCTGAATGTTTGTCCATTGTTATAGCAGTAGGAGAGGATTGAAGGAAACTTTTATCGAAGGAGTTGAAGAGTTTGTCCAAACCGCTCAACGTTATAAATATTATGCTTTGGGGATTAGATGTCCATGCGACAAGTGCAAATGTACAAGAATTTTGAAAGATGAAGTCGTAAAAGTTCACCTATACCAAAAAGGGTTAATGCTAATTACAAGATTTGGAAATTTTGCCCTCAGGTTCGAACACTTATATAAAGACCTCTGAGATGGATCAATTCATGCATATGTAAGAGATGATAAATAATGCTCTTAGTTGACATGCTGATCAACAAGTAGACCATAGTCTTAATGAAGGGTCTCCAAATGAAGTCACTCAGAGGTTTTACAATTTATTGGCAGTGCAAATAAGCCTATATTTCAATGGTCAACAGGGTCAATACTATTAGTCTGCATTAAACTCATGACTTGTAAATCTAATTGGAACGTTCCCAATCAAGCATTGGACATCATTTCAATAATCGTTTTAGATCTGACACCACCAAAAAATTCTTTGCCAAAGAAATATTATGAAGCCAAGAGATGTGTTTCTAAGTTGGGATTGGAAGCGAAAAAGATTAATTGTTGTGTCAATGGCCGCATGCTCTTTTATGATAATAACAGTGGCAAAAGTGATGCATCCTTGCTTGAATGCAAATTTTGTGGGCAGCCTCGGTATCACACAATGCATGCAGGTCAGAGGCAAAATAAATTGATTCCATCAAAGTTCATGTTCTTCTTGCCCGTAATTCCAAGATTACAAAGACTGTTTGCTTCAATGCAAACAACACAACACGTGACATGATATGATGCATGGTCCAAAGGAAAGAAGACAACTAATTGTGGTGTGTACGTGAAGAGCCTTACAGAGGGTGGTTATGATGATTTCTATGGGATTATTCATAAAATATATGAGCTATACAACTTTTCCAAAGAGAGTAGTTCTTTTTTATTTGAATGGTTTGATCCTTCTAGGAGTGGTACAAGAGTGGATCATAGGTATAATATCAAAATTCAAATGAGTTTAAGATACCGCCCATTTGATCCATTCATTCTAGCTCATAATGTTAGACAAGTTTGTTATGTCCCATATCCAGTATTTCGCAACATCAACAAACGTGATTGGTGTGTTGCAATACAAATCAAGCTTACGGGTCGCATCGAGTCAAATGATGTTGAAGATGATATCCCTTACAAGTTGATGAAATGTCACATGTCAATGAAATTATTTATGTTAAAGGTGTATCCGCATTGCACGACTTTAATGGTGATCCTGAAGAATTAGAAGGACAAATACAACAACAACAACAATAAGATAATGATGATGAAGAAGAAGAAAAAGTAGTAGAAGACGAAGAACAAGATGATGAGGTTGATGAAGAAGACGATGATGATGATTATGATTATCACTATGACGATTCCAACAACGATGACAATGATGATGATGAGGACGATGACAACGATTGAATTACAAGAACCTTTATGTTTTTCCATAACTAAAAATTGAAATACAAACATGTAGTCCATAACAAGTACAAAGTTGTAACCCTAAACTAAAAATTGAAATAAAATCATGTAGTAAATAACAATACATGTTTATTTTACTTTATTTCAAAATATATGTCTTACTTAATCCACTGCAATCTTTTGCCATTTATTTTCATACTTCCACATTGTAGTAATGCCAGCAGAAGGTCCATCTCGTGCTGAGAAAGGAAAGGTGGTAAAAAAAACCAAGGAGGTAGCCCTATTACATTTTAAGGGTTCCTCAAACACTACCACCCTTAACTGCCACAACTCCACACGGGGAGCACGTCCTGATTTAGGAGTCATACTAGACCCTATTGTGGATCCCATTCCTTCTATACCCACCTCATCCTCAGTTCCGTCTCAAGATACATAATAGCCATCCGATGATTCTACTCAAGTTGGTGATGGAGTTGACCCTCCTCTCCATGATCCACCGATCATTGAACCTTATGGTTGAGGGTAATACCAACTCATCTTTCTAACTAATTTGTATTAAATGACTTATTTTACTTTGCCTTAAATTTGTTAACTTTTATTTATATATATTTAGGCTTCTTCCTTCTAGAGTTGCTTCTTAGGCCATCACAAGGTCTATTAAGCAATAATTTCATCAACTTTGGCCATCATGGGGAGCAATACCATTGGAAGACAAAGAACCATTATGGTAGCGATTTAAGGTAAAACATCATGAAATCAATTGTCAACTTCTATTGATGTATATTAAGTCCATTTTAACATAATCTACTGTAACAATAAAAGGTATAGTGGAGACTTGAGCATGAAGCCCAAATTCAGAAAAATTTTCACAACAAAACATCTCACAGGCTGTCAAAAATGTTTAGAGATGCTCAAATTGTAGGAGAATGCCCTTATTGGGTGGGGGAGCACATATGGAACTCATTGATGACACATTGGAATTCGCCAGATTAATGCAACCAATGTGCTACCATCCAAAGAAATAGAGCTTCGGAAAAGGGTGGTGTTCTGAACACAGGTGGTTCAATCACCACAAATGAGCATGTCATTCATATGATACAAATCTTCATTTATTTCCTATCAATTGTGATATAACTTATGTACTTTGAAATTGATACACACACACATATAACTTCTATAATTTTACACGAAGTAGAGTTGGGATGGGCTACCCACGTTGATGAGGTGTTTCAACAAACTCATCTTCGAAAGGGATTTGGCCTATTTGTTGATGAGAGGTCTCAGAGGACACATGTAAGCGAATTGTTTTACAAACTTCAAACTTGTACTATTTTGTTCCTTTTAAACTTCCTCCTTTTGTATTAACGCTTTGTATATTATTTAACAGGAAGAATTTTCAACTAGACTCTCATAGGCAAGATCAGAGGTTGGATCATGTCCTGATGATGCATCAGAAAAAAATCTTGATGACGATGACATCATTAGGACATAATGCTGGGTTGACGTCGTCGGTGAAAAAAAAGAAAGGACGACTATATAGGGTAAGAGAACTTGTTACCAATTACACTACTAGAAGAGGTATATTAAAGCAACAACTATCTGCATCTAGCAGTTCTGACGAGACTGTTGTCCAGTTCAAAGAACAACTACAAGCTCGTGACCAGGCTTATGATGACATGAGACAACGATTTGATAATCTAGAAAATTTGGTCATGAGATTGTTGCCTCAAGAAGGATAGACTCGGTCCACCCCATCACCATCCGAGCAACAACGCCATCCAATCCAACCCAAGCTAGTACAATCATCTCCCCTACAACAACCGCCTCCCCAACAATAGCCTTAACAACATGAAGAAGAAAATAATGGTTTAGATGACTATAATCATTATTAGGACTTTTGTAGTTTTAAAAACATTTACTTTAAAACATATTTGTTTTTTCTCCAAATGAATGTAACTATAACTATGACATTTAATGATATGGATTTCATTTATGATTGATGATTTCATTTGTCTTAATTGCAACATTTGTCTACATTGTTTGAATTTCGACACCCGTCTGCATTGATTGTATTATGACAGGTTCATTGTGGTGGATAGGGAATGTTACCCACCACATTTAATTTTGTTATGGAATTTACCAATGACCTTATCGACGAACGGATCCGTTGGTAATTTAACCCATTTTTTCACTTTATTATCGATGAATATCGCTTTCGATAACCGACGACAATTGACCGTCGATAATTATTAATGGCCTGAACCTTTTGGTAATTATCGACGACTTTTGTTCGTCGGTAATTACTGACTGACAAGTCGTCTGTATCGATAGTCGTGATCCGACAGTAAGTGTTTCTGACAAGGTATTTACTGACAGATTTTTGTGATCGTTTATCTGTCAAAAAATTCACATTAGTGACAAATTTTTGTATTTATTGATAGATATATTCGTTGATAATTCAAATATTTTTTATAGTATACGGATACCAACTATCCATGATTGATTTTATCTATGGATATTTGCAAACACCGTGACTAATTACTCCCAATAACAAATTCAAATACGCTTTTATATTCTAGTTTTACCATAAATTGAGTATTAACATAATTGTAGTGTGAATTCTGAATTAGAAGCATGTGATTGAGAAACTTTTTAATTTGTTAGAAAATTTCTTGGATTCTAACAAACTTAATTAGAATAGACGTGTTAGATATATGTTTGAAATTTCGTATTTATTAAAATCAGTGGTGGAAACGAGATGAAAACGCGGTTTGTCAGTCAAAGTAAACGTATCACAAGTCATCAAATAATTATCCAAAAGGAAAAGTGTGGTCCTTTATATATATATATATATATATATATATATATATATATATATATATATATATATATATATATATATATATATATATTCAGTCTGTGTTGTTTTAAATATCATTACCTAACTTTGATTTTTGCACTTCAATTGAACGAGAAACAGTTGGGACATCATGTGGAGAGAGGCAGCATTGTTGATGGTACTGCTCCTTCTATTCCACCAAATTTGTGCTGCCAAGAACCATCAAGAACACCTTTGTCCCCCTTCTTCCTGTGGAAAAATCACCAACATAAAGGAACCGTTTCGATTACAAGGCGACCCAGAGAAGTGTGGTGACGAAAGGTATGAGCTTGGGTGTGAGAATAATGTTACTGTGTTGTATCTGCTCTCTGCAAAATATCACGTGGAGGCAATAAACTACGAGAACTACACAGTGAGAGTGGTTGATCCTGCACTTCAACATCACAATTGCTCCTCCCTTCCTCTCCATTCCCTCTCTCGCTCCAATTTCTCTGATACTTACACTCACCGTTACTTCGATCAATACCAAGCTGGTCTAGGAGAATATCATAATTGGGAATCTCTGAATTTCGAGCATATAGTGTTTTTGAACTGTAAGCATTCGGCGAGAGAGAATGGAAAGTATGTGGAGAGTGGTGAGTGCGTGAAGTGGGACTCAAAGGGCTATGCATATGCAGTTGGTGGTGACCTAAAAGCTGAAGACTTAGAAGTTGGGTGCGACGTAAAGCTTGTTGCTCCAACATCTTTGAGGAGTTTGAATTACGATTCCTACACTGCCATACACAGGGGACTGGCCTATGGATTTGAGATTTCATGGGTAAACCTCGCCTGTCAGAATCATTGTCCATTCCACGGATTCTGCAATTTCAACTCTAAGAGCCAAAATCTTGATTGCGGAGAAATCTGTGAGTTAGATCTTAATCAAATTTCATGAATTGATTACATACATATCTTATTTTAAATGAGTAAGTTATATAATTGAGTAGTTTTATCACCTACCGGTTTTAATTATGCAAAGTTAATTCTATATAATTTTTTTATTTGCGGGTATAAAATTTTGGCCCTAATAACTTTCTACTTTTATTTCTTTAATTGATACTCGATTGTCTTCAATTAACATTTTACATAATTATACATATTCAAATTATTAGGAAAATCATATTTCATCTATTAACCACTTTTTAAGAATTTTTTGAAACAAAGTTTAAATCATTTATGTTAATAATTCAACGAACTTTTAGAAAGAAATATAATATTTTTATCTTTTATATTTTACATATAAAAAGTTGTTAAACTTGTTTACCATTATTACCTTTTCATATAAAAATTGTTTTCTTTATTAATAACTGTTGAGATAATCAGAATCCTAAAGTTGATGTTTTCTTCCATTTCAGGGTTACATACAACGGTGCTGGGAAAGCTATTAGGCTGGTTAGCTCGTAAGATCTTATAATCTTAATTTCTCAATGCTTTAATTACAAGAGGAGTAGAGCTTTTAAGAATTATTAAAATAGACTTTTTAAAAGTAGTTTTAAAATTATCATTAATAGAAATGCTATTAAAATAATATAACATTTGGCCACGGTTAAAGATACTTAAATGCAAAAAAGACTTTTAATACATGTTAAAAAAAACTTTTTATACAAGTTCTAAACTAGGTATAGAAGTAGAGGTATATAAAGTTTATATTTTTTATAATAATTTCAGAACCGGTGTGGTGTAAAAGGTGTAACTTTTTATATTCATTAAATGCATAATTGATATAAATAAGTATTTCAAACAGCAAACCCATCATTCAACCACCTCAAGACACCAATGTTCAACACGTCGTCACTCCTAAACACATCTCTATTGTTAAACAAACAAATGGAGCAATTTCTTTCCTCCATCACCTCGCATCACTACAACTACCTAGCGTAGATCGACAAAAACAATGACAATTCCATTGCACTTTCAAAGCTTCCTAATTCTCCCACTCAAAGTTTCACATTTTACATTTGACTCTCAAAATTTTATGCATCTTACCACAAATATTCACCCCAAACCAGAACATACCATTGCATACTAGATCACACCAGACACATCAAACACAAACAAATAACAAAAATTAAAAAGAAAGGTTTAGAAAACTGGGTTTCCTCCCAACAAGCGCTTCTTTAACATCACTAGCTTGACACGATTATGCTCAATTTGGATTCTTGATATTGGCGTGCTTCTTTCTTTCATCACACCAACATAATTTCAACAGCTTCATAGTCACCAACATAATCTCAAGAACTCCATTTGCTTTGATAGCCTTGGTAACCCATAACATGTTCTTGAATTTCACTGGTTTACCAGGTTTGAGTTCATTTTTGTCCATCACCGAGTCTTGGTTCACTAGTTTCTCTTCATTATCTCCATCCTCCTCCTTTACTTTTGGAGAAAAACAATTATGGCTCCTTTTGACCAATTTAGCATCTTGATCATGTAGACTAGTAACTCATAGAACTTCATCTGTTATTTTAGGACTAGTTTGCTTTGCTTGAATTAGTTGCACATCTTCAAAGACATTAAAAGTCACCTCTTCATCTTGATCTTTCAATGTTAAAACTCCATCATCTACATGAATTACAACCTTGATTGTCTTCATAAATGGTCTTCCAAGAATGAGAGGGATTTCTACATCTTCCCCTATCTCCATCACCACAAAACCAACTGGGAATTGAAGTTTATCAATCTAGACCACAACATCTTCCACTACACCATAAGGATGCTTGATGCATTTGTCTTCCATTTGCAAGATCATTCTTGTAGATTTGACCTCAAGACCACCAATTTTCTTGAGCATAGATAGGGGCATCAGATTGATGCTAGCCCCTAAATCAACTAGAGTCTTTCCTATGTCGTGATTCCCAATGGTGCAAGGGATATTTAAACTTCCCAGATCTTTGAATTTTGGAGGAAGAGTCTTATGCATAATGGAACTGCAATTACCCTGTACTTCAATTGTCTCCTTATATAAATATTTCTTTTTCTTGCTGAGGAATTGCTTCAAGTGTTTTGCATAAGCAGGAATTTGCTGCAGTGCTTCGGACAAGGGTATAATAATCTCCAATTGCTTGAAGATCTCCATGAACCGCCCAAATTGCTTCTCTTTTTCCTTCCTTGAATGGACTTTAGGATAAGGAATGAGCTTCTCAATTTCTTTTCCTTTTTCTTTCTCTTCTTTCTCCTTTTCTCTTTTTTTTCTTTTCTCTCTTCCTCTTCTTCTTTCTTTTTCTCTCCCTCATCTCTATCAATTTCTTTTCTCTCAGCCTCCTCTTTTCTCTCTTCAATCTCTTCTTCTTTCTCACTTAACTCAACTTTCTCTTTTCTCTCAATTTTTATCTCCTCTAACATCTTACCACTTCTAGTCATAATGACATTACACTCCTCCTTAGGGTTAACATCAGTATTAGCCCCAAAATTCTTCTAAGGTTTCTCCTCCAGCTTCTTAGCCAATTGGCTAACCTGCATCTCCAAATTTCTAATGGCAACTTCAGTGCTTTTATGATTGGAGATTGACACTTGCATGAACTGTTGGAGTGTCTCCTCTAGCTTTGCAGTCCTGTCATATAAAGAGGGTTGTGATTGTCATTGCTGTTGTGGTGGTCTATTGAATTGTCCAGCTTGCCCTTGACTCATGCTTGGTTGAGGTTTCCACCCTTGGTAAGACCAAGTATCGTTTCCTAAGAGACTCGTGTTTACTTAACAATATTGGCAATACCTTAATTAATTAAGACTCAAAAACTATTTTGTTTGTGTTTAAATGCAAATGCAACAAAAGTAAATATGAATGCAAATTGATCAATTGAGACTTGACACAAGAATGAACGGATAAAATTGATAATATGAGATGATGATGTTGTTGGGGTTAGATTTCCCTTACTTCAGTTACATGCATATTAGAATTCATCTTCTTCCTTGAAATATTAATGTCACTTTCTAAATTACTTAGAACTCGATGTCTCGACGTAAAAGCCTAGTCTTGATTATTAGACAAAAATCCCTTGAAAACCCTAACAATCAATTACGCATTAAGAAAAGAAGCTTAAGACAACCAAACGTCCTATCCCTATCCCTAGGCAATATTCCCTTTGGGTGAAATCCTCCAGATCATGATTCGTAAGATATTTCCCAATACTCAAATAAATCAAACATCAAGTCATGAGTGACCAAAACATAACAAGCATTAAGAATAGGAGAAAATCACTAACATTCAATGAAAGAAGCATAAAATGTTTAAATCATATTCAAGTACATGAAAGTTTAAAGGTTACATCATCCCCAACAACAAATGAGTTTAGTTCACCATTGTCATGGAGAACCTTGGCTTACAATGGAAGAATGAACAAATGGAAACCCTAGAAAGTGAGAAGGAAAGCTCTCGCATGCCTAATCTTCCTCCAAAGGGTCGAAAATAATGTTTCCTTGCTTCAGCTGTCAAAAGATGATGTGAACCCTAGAGTGTAGAAACCCTTAAATAGAACCAAATTAGATCATGGGCCAACGTTGCTGGCGCTCAACGCACCACCTACGGGCGCCCAGGCGTGATTGCGAAGAGACTGGCCCTCAGCGTCCTGTTGAGGGCAAACAGGCGTCCTACGATGTGGCTGGCTGGTGCTCAGCGCCCCTAGAGGTGGCGCCCAAGCATGCTTACGAGGATAGTGGCGCTTAGCGTCCCAAATGGGGGTAGCCAGGCGCCCTTGCGAGACTTCTGACACTGAGGGCCCCTAAAAAAGGCAACCAGGCACCCTACGGTCCTTCTTTAGCCTTCTTTCAGCCTTCTTTCCCAGTGCTTATATTGTCCCTCCTGGGTTCCAAATTCTTGATACTTTTGCTTCTCTTCCAATCATACCAATAACCTACAAAATTGAGGGAATTAGTGATCAAATTCATAAAGTATAACCTCTTTTCACTTATTTACCAAATTTAACTAAAGCAAGAGTTTAAGCTAGCTTCAAAGTCAAAAAGGGTTAATTTAGTATCAAAATAGCATCACAAATAACGGTAAATTCAACTTTTATCAATCATTTAAAAATAAGATGATGATAGAGTGTGATGAGGAAGAGACTAAGGTTAAGTGGAAAGAGTAAAGACGGTGTGTGGGGAAGAGGAGGGCTCTGATGAAGGGAATGAGAAGAAAAGTTATGGTGATGTAAGGTAAGGGTCGACGGTGAAGGATGTTAGTTAGGTGGGAGAATTACTTGCGTAAGCCAGGTAAGTTCTTAATAGGTAGATAGGAAGGGATGTTTGATTGTCATATGCATCTTGATCCAGAGATAGGATAAGATGATGATGTTGATCTGGAGGTTTTATGATGTGATTTCATTGGTTTAGATGGTTGAGAGTATGAAGAGTTAGTGAGTATTGAAGAGGGCATTCAAGAGAGAAAGAGGTACATGATTTTTGGAAGAGTAGAAGTGTCAGAGAGGAAAGGGATCGACTCAATTTAAATAGGAAAGAGTGTTAGTCATAACTAGTTTTGATTTGTCATATCTATTTAATGCTCATTGTATGGTTTAGATTTGAGAGAAGATTTTATTTTTCTTGAGAACCGAGATATTCTGGAAAATAAGCGTCGGTGCGAGTAGGTGGTGAAGTCAGAAGATTTGTCTTCTCAATAAAGAAGGGAATTAATTACTTGGTTGAGATGCAAAGACTCGGATTTGAAATTTGCTGATTTGTCACTTAAAGTCTTTTTGGAATCCTAGACATTATGCTAGAGATGGGTTCAGTATTTGACACAACTTAAGTATGTATGTAGTTGTCTTATAGACGATTTGTCTTAGACGATGCTATATATGACGTCATTTAGACGATGAGTCTTTGATGTTTATCTCTACACGCTATATGATTTCACTAGACACGTTGAGTCAGATTCATTCAATAGTTTTATGCTAAGAAGGGTGATTAGACAATGAAGTTTATCTTCCACCAGTGGTTTAGTGAAGATGTCAGCGAGTTGATCTTTTGTGTTTACGTATTGTAAATCCATAGTACCCTTGTTAACATGATCACATATTAAGTGATGCTTGACTTCAATATGCTTTGTGTGTGATGTGTGAATTCAATGTATTATTTTTATACAAGCTAATTGAAACATGATTGTCACATTATATAGGAATCTTACTCTTGAAGTAGTTGTAGTCTTCTAGTTGATTTTTTATCTAGAGAAGTTCTGAGCAGTAGTGAGCGACAGATATATATTTTGTTTCAGCAGTTGATAACACAATTGTACTTTGCTTTTTGCTCATCCACGAGACAAGATTTCCTTCGATGAAGTGACAACCCCCACTTGCACTTTTACATTCCACTTTGTCTCCTGCATAATCAACATCACAGTAGTCTTATAATCTGAAATTTTCACTTCCTTTGTTGGACAGGCCAAGATTGGCTATTTTTATTATGTAACGAAAGAATCGCTTAGTAACACTAAGATGTGTCTCTCTAGGATCTGACTAGAATCTTGCACATAGACAAACATTGAACATTATGTCAGGTATAAACGTAGTGAGATACAAGAGTGAACCTATCATTTGTCGAAAATAGTGTTGTCCACTTTTGTCGAGCTTTCATATAGCCCTAGGCTGGTTGTTGGATGCATTAGAGTCTTCATCTCCTTTGCTTTATCCATTTTGAATTTCTTTACTAGCTCATTGATGTATTTTGTATGATGAATGTATATTGCGTCTGTCTCTTGCTTGATTTGTAGTCCGAGAAAACCTGCCATGCTCATCTCAAACTCATCTCGCGTCATTGTAGTGAAGTCTTGGCAAAGATCCTAATTAGTAGCACCAAAGATTATGTCATCAACATATATTTGGATTATGATGAAATTCATATTGACATTTTTACTGAACAACGTGGTATCTACTTGTCCTCTGTCATTCTCAATAAGGAAGAGACTTTACCTTTCATACCAAGCTCTAAAAATTTGTTTTAATCCATATAAGGCTTTGTTAAGTTTGACAAATTTACCAACATTTTTAAAAAAATAAATTACCAAAAAATTTTAAATTTTTTTATTACGGATAGATATACTAACAAATTGTACCACAATATGGTCGAAACTAAAATGAAAACTTTTATGTCCATTTTTCCATGAAATTTATTAACAAAAGTATTCCTCCGTAATAAAAATTGTAAATTACCAATTGACAGATCCATTACTGATTGAAATTTATGTTGTTTATTAAAATTTTAAAATTCATTATTAAAATGAGTCACTAAATTTTGTTTTACTAACATTTTTCATTTGTCGTTGAAATTTGTTGATATATATTATTTTATCGATGAATTATGACACTCATTTTATTGACAAAATTTATCGATAAAAATATTTATCAATAATAAATATTCTGAATCGTTGATGAATTTTATTAACAAATCCATATCATAAATATTTTGAGTAGCTAAAATCTCAAATTTATTTATAAAATCTATCGATAAATTTTGTTTTATATAAAAAGATTATGATTTGCAAATTTGAGGTAACGAAATACGTTCTAAGGGTTAGAAGAACACAAACTAAATACAAAACGTTTATGGAAGCTAAAGAAATTCTTTAAGAGATTTACTTTTTTCTTTTGACAACCATATTGAGTTAGGTCTTAGTACACATTACTCTTACTGACAAATTTATTTATAGATTACAATGTCATAATAGTTGTTTATGCTAGACATTAAGTTTACTCTTCTTTGAATGTTAAATGGATATGTAAAGTTTAGATTTATGAATGAAAATTTACTTTTAACAAATACTTTATTATATTACATTACCCGTGTAACTACTGAAGTAAAATTTCTCGCAGTAACTGGCATTCTTACTGCTATGGCATCGGCTAACAAAATTTTGTTTGGATGGCCTTTCTTAATTGTAATTTTCATATTGAAATGGAAAAAACGACATGCATCAAGGTATGAAAATATTGAAAATTATCTGGAGCAAAATCACTTGGTGCCTATTAGATACTCATACAAGGAAATTAAGAAGATGACTGAAGGTTTCAAAGAGAAGTTAGGTAAAGGAGGATTTGGTGACGTGTTTAAGGCAAAGTTGCGGAGTGGACCTTCCGTGGCAATCAAAATGTTAGACAAATCTAAAGGGAATGGACAAGATTTTATCAATGAAGTTGCAACCATTGGAAGAATACATCATCAAAATGTGGTACAATTAATTGGATTTTGTGTTAGTGGCTCAAAGCGCGCTCTTGTTTATGAATTCATGCCCAATGGATCTCTTGATAAATTTATATTTTCAAGCGATGGAAATACAAATTTTAGCTATGAAAAAATATACAAGATATCGATTGGAGTAGCTCGTGGAATTGCCTATCTCCATCATGGGTGTGAGATGCAAATTTTGCACTTTGATATCAAACCCCATAACATCTTATTGGATGAAAACTTCATCCCAAAGGTTTCTGATTTTGGATTAGCAAAGTTATATCCAATAGATAATAGCGTTGTCACGATGACGACAGGAAGAGGAACCATTGGATATATGGCTCCAGAATTATTTTACAATAATATTGGAGGAATATCCCACAAAGCTGATGTTTATAGCTTCGGAATGTTGTTGATGGAGATGGCAAGCAAGAGAAAGAATCTAAATCCTTATGCAGAACACTCAAGCCAACTTTACTTTCCCCTTTGGATTTATAATCATATTAGAGAAGAGGAAGATATAAATATAAAGGATTTGAGCGAAGAGGAAAAACTAATAGTAAAAAAAATGATCATAGTTGCACTTTGGTGTATACAGTTAAAACCAAAGGATCGTCCTTCAATGAATAAAGTAGTGGAAATGCTTGAAGGAGACATTGAAGATTTGGAAATACCTCCAAAACCTATTTTATTTCCTGATGAGAAATGAGTGTAGAGGATCAAACAACCAGTTCTATCTAAACAATTTGAAATGAATTCATCTGGTAGTGATTGAAATCGATCAAGCTAATTTCAGGTTGCGGGAAAAAAGAGGTTGGGAGTTCGCATTGCATAGGTGAAAAATAAGAAAAAGGGGAAGCAGGTGAAATGTTATATATTTGTAGTTCTTTAATCACTGATAAATATGTTTTGATATCTACAATTCCGCTGCTGCACTTTTATTGTACATGTTATTTGGATAATACATGTAAATGTTTTATAAATAATATGCTTTCAGTAGACTGTGTGAAGTTAAATTAATTTAATCCTTTGATAAAGTATATTATTTGAAATGCACACTATAGAGTGTGTGAAGTTGTATAGTTTTTCAAGATCTAACCATGGTTAACTTTATACTTTAAAGTCATTATTTACGGATAGTTGTAACTAATAAAATTATGCTCAACCAATTAACCAGTCGACCTAAGTCATTTTACAAATTATCATTATGGACAAATTTTAAATTTTATCATAATAATTTCCTTTACACAACCTCGATCTCCACCACTGCATACTCTATCTCCAACACTCTTAGTAATTCGTTATTTTATATTCTTTTTATAGACAATATTAATTGTTAGTATTTATTTATAAGTGAAGTTGAATTTATAATCTCTGTCACTTTTTTTCTTAATCTATCAAACTACATTTGATACCATCCACCACCCTTTCCAGTTCCCATCCAAGAAGAATACGTTCAGGAATTAACAAAAGGGAGAGAAAAAATGAGGCCATTTCTGGGGAAAAAGTCATTAAAACAGCATGAACTTTTTTTGGTGAACAAACATTATTTGACTCACAGAAATTCTAAAGTCATTAAAATTATTTTTCTAAAATTAATCATTAAATACTGTTTCGACCGGATCTGGTGGGACCTTGTTAAAACACTCACGAATGGTAAAGACTGACGGACGAATGATATCTCATGTTACGGATCGGACGAACGCTTGGTGACGGACGGACGCCTGGTTGTAGTACCCGTTCGGCCCTTCCCAGCGCATCCAGCCCTCAGCCAAGAGCTCGTGAGAAGACGTCCGTCCGTCACCAAGCGTCCGTCCGATCCGTAGCATGAGATATCATTCGTCCGCCAGTCTTTACCGTTCGTGAGTGTTTTAACAGGGTCCCACCAGATCCGGTCGAAACAAATAACAAATACAAAATCGGTAAATATTTAAGGATCAAAAGTTAAATTTGTTTATTAAAAGAAAATATGAACTTTAGTAAATTTTACATAGACTAAAAATATTTATTTTTTTATCATTGTTTTTTTCTTAATCTTAAACAAACTAGTAACCCATTAACTATAATGTTGGTTGGTTTGGATTTTATAGATTTTTTATTATGGTTGCTGGACGTTGAGAGTGAGCCGTAGTTGGATTTATCTTTTTTTGGGGGAAAATTGTCAGGTTAGATTATATCCTTTGCATTAGTAATTAATATTCAATATAGTAACAACTACGGTAAATGATTCCTGCAATACGGGGAGTTTGTCTAAAATTAAAATAAAGGTATTAAATAAGAATTTTTACATATTTTTTATCATTAAAATTGATCATTATATAAGAATTTTCTTATAGTGATTAAGAATTAAAATTTATATATTTTCTTATAGTGATTGAGAATTAAAATTTATATAGTGATTGAGAATTAAAATTCTTATTGTATAATTTTTTTGTTAATTAGGTGACACGACTCTTATCTTGCGTCTTCACTTCGTTTAGTTGTTGTCTTTATATATTATTTTATGATAATATTAAATAGCAGTTTTATAATTAACATAGGTGACTTTGATGGAGAATGCTCCTTCAACACATGATGAAGCTCCAGGAAGATGACATGTAGTCAGTAGTACAAAATCAGCGTATAACATCACGCGTTCAGCGTCTAACCATTGAATAGTCAACGTTAAAAATGACTGGTGATATTCTATGATGATAATTATTTAAATCAACGCGTCATTCTCTTTCTTCTTTCTTTTAAACCAGCGATAGTACGTCGAATTCTGTAGGGGTTCCACGTAATATTTGTCAGTCAGAAACCAAAGAGTCACCTTTTTAATTTTTTTTTCTTTTTCCTTTTAAACAACAAATAATACGTTGAATTTTGTAGTATTATTTGTCAGCCAGAAGCCAAAAAGTAATCCTTTTTTAATTCTTTTTTCTTTTTTCTTTTAAACCACATATAATACGTCAAATTTTGTAGGAGCTTCGACGTATTATTTGTCAGCCAAAAGTTTCCCCTTTTTAATTTGAGCGGAAGATTGAAAATTCATTCACTTTATCTTAGCGTGCAAGACCCTCTTCTCTTCTCAAACTTTTCTCGAACGAAGTTTGACGACCATCACATGTAATCTTTCTTTCATTTGATACAAATGCATATTAATTAACTACTTTATGTATAAATTTCGTTTGTTTCGACCGATTATTATCGTGTTCTTGTCCTTCATAGGCACATTCTTCTTTCTCTCTCATTGGTGGAAACACTTTATTCCGACGAACCCACCTTTTGAACGTTAGTTTTCGTTTTCATTTTCGTTTTGAAGAACTTATTTGTTGAACTTGTTTGTTGTTGTTTTTTGTTGAACTTGTTTGTTGTTGTTATTTGGTTGAACTTGTTTGTTGTTGTTGTTGTTTGATTGAACTTGTTGTTTGTTATTGTTGTTTGTTGTTGATACTAAACTACACATTCATAGTTCATGCTTTATAAAATACAAAAAACTGAAATTTGTTATTTTTCTGCTTTTCAGGTCTCGTAGAATTGTAAAAAAGGATTACAATTAATTAAAAAATTGTTTAACGTCGAATATTAACAAAATTCGATGTCAATTTGATTAACGTCGAATTTTTTAAATTCGACGTCAATTTAACGTCTCCCGATATGACGTCGACCTCGAATTCGACGTAAAAGGCCAAAAAACAACAACGTTATACGATATTTTTGTACTAGTGAGTGGAAGCAATTGAAGATGAGATGATGATGCTTGGATGTTGCTGATTCAATGAGGTTTCCTTAAAGGAGGTTAGACCAACCTTGAAGGGAAAAGGTAGAAGAAGTCTAGTATAGAAAACAACTCCAAAGGATAATTAACAAAAGTGAGACTTGCAATTTTGGCACAGTTTTCACTTTATTCATTCAAGTTCTCAGAATTATACAAACGGGTGCCTCTCCTTTTATAAGTGAAGGAGAAGGCTAGAGTACAAAGAATCTTTAAAGAGCCTAAAGCATTAAAAGAGGAGACTAAGCATTAAATGAAGAGACTCCTTGTAACTAACCCCTTCCAAACCCAAAATGAAACCCATTTAGACCCATTTTAGGCACTAACCTTTAGTTAAGGTCTTAATGATGGTCTAAGCTACTCTTAAGGGAACCAAACCTTTTAAACAAAGCTAAACAATGTTCTTGGCCAAATTCAAGGCCTAAAATGAAATATATTACATATTTACAAGGCTTACAAGAAAGTAAGAACAAGCTTAAAAACACACATCTTCTTTAAGAGGGGAAGTCCTTCTTCTTCTTCCAGTAAGAACAAGCTTGAAAACACATCACCCAAGTCGGAAACCACAAAAATTTGGTCGAATTTGGCCAACTTGGCCTCTATCAAAATTTGGCCAAATTTTACAAAGTTGACCTAACCAAAATTCGATAGAATTTTACCAAGTTGACCTCAATCGAAATTTGACTGAATTTGGTGATTCTTGTCGAAATTTGTCCAAGTCGATCCCAGTCGAAATTCAATCGAGTCTACCACGACCGAAATTCAATTGAATTTGGCCGAGTTACCCTTGTCCAAAATTCACTTTAAATTTCTTTTATATAAAATGGATTTTGGATTTTTAACTTTGATAGCCTCCTCCTCCAGCTAGGTAGCTCCAAAGTATTAAGATGAGACCATGAAGGTGTGATGTGCAAAAGCAAAGGACAATGAAGGCGAATGGTTCTTAGTTTGGATGTTAAAAAGGTGAATGGTGATGTTTGGTGCTCTTAAGAGAGGTTGAACTAACTGTCAAGGAAAGTGGTTATAGGAGATCACATGGGATGCTCTAACCATAACTTTAGAGACAAGTATGATGGCATAATAATTTGGGAGCATAACAATATTAATCTCAAAGTGAATTTACATGGAGGGAGACATCTTTACTTATAAGTTTAAGGTGTCTCCAAATTTGTAGAAGCAAAATCCTAAAAATCTCAAATTGGCTAGCTTGGAAACTAGGGCAAAAATCCTTCCCACTAGGAGGAGCATGAGGCCACTAACATAGATGAATATTCTCCATTATTAGAATGGCACATGATCACTATCTATGAAAAATCTTCTTCATTGGGAGCATGGTACATGGCCACTCTCTCCCAAAGGTGGGATGCCTTTCTCCCATTCTCACCGAGGCAAAGAAAAAATAGTGACCTATGTGATCAACTCATAATATGCACCTATCTTGGGTCAACATTAGGTGTTGACCTTTATTGACCCAAGTTGACCAAAATTCTACATTACTTAACTCATTATACAAGATCAAAAAAAAAATCTTATACTAATTGAATCATGTTAAAATGTCCAAATTATTCCTACTCTACTAATTATAATCTACTAATTATAATCTACTAATTATAATCTAGATAAAGTAAAAAAACATGGACTTGAACTCACCTTTCATAAAACATTCATCTTCTTGTAAGCTCTTTATTTTAATCAAGGAAATTGCCATAAAACTTTATCCAAATATTTATATCAAATTAATTATAAATTTCTTTTATAAAAAATGGGTTTTAGATTTAAATCTTTATCCAAATATTTGGATCTGTGATTTAAAAAAAATCCAAACTAATTTTGCAGCGAAAATGGATTTGGATCCAAATCCTGATCCAATTATTTGGATCTAAAGTGGAAGTGGATCTGGAATGGATGTTTAAAAATCCAATTCATATGCACCCCTATTATTTCGAGACATATAATAATTTTTGGAATAATTTTTTCGAAAATGGGTCTTCTAACATGAAAAACATTTTAGAAATATATTTTAAGCACTGTTTCTTTTTTTAGTTTTTTTCTCTCTTTTTTCCTTTACAGCATCAATGATGATGCAAACAATAACGGTAGTAATGGTGTGCTGTAAAATATTTTAGTCTTTTTCTCTTACTGTGTAGATGCCATTATATAGATATTGGGTTAGGCGTTTTTGTTTCTGTTGGGCTTATAATGAACAATTATGTAATTGAAATTTGGGTGTTGCTCTCTCCACCACCACACCTTTCTCTCCACCTCTCTAATTTTTTTTAATTTCAATTATATTCTTAGATTAAAATTTTTTACTTTTACTATTTTAATTTATTTCAAACCTAGCTCTCCTACTTTACTCCCTCCACCTAATCTTTCCATCTCTTATTTGCGTTTAACAATTTGTCTTCCGTTTTACTCTACAACCCCATTTGTCTTCTCCATTTCACTTCTCCTCATCCGTTTCTTTCTTCTTCATTTTCCTTACATTATTAAAATACATTAAAAATATATTCAAAAATAATAAATCAAAACATTTAAATTAAATTATTAAAATATTTCCAAAATAAAGAATAAACTAATAAAACAAACCCTAAAATAAAAAACGTAACAGGTGACATCCTTCAAAGGATGTCAACATCTGTTTAAGGAAAAACAGATGTCGACATCCGTTTTACCTTAAACGGATGTTGACATCCATTGAAGGATGTCACCTCCGTTTAAAGGTTACATATTTTATTTTAGGGTTTTATTTGAAGGTTTATTCGAATACGCAAATGGAGGAAGCAACACACACCGCACCACTCCACACACTGCACCACGAGAGCGACACTGCACCACGAGAGGGAGACTGCTTGATAATTCTTTCCACCACCACCAACCTTTGCAACTTGTAGTATCTCACAGCGGACGAAAGAAAGAGAGGAAGAAATATAATGTTAAAATGGAAGAAAAATATTTTATTCATGTACGAGGGACTAGAATAGGTTATTAGTGGAATAGGTTGTGAATGAGTAAAATTAAAAAATAATAACCCTAAAAATAAAATTTTACTTAGGGGCAAAATAATAAATGGTAGGTGGAGAGAGAAAGGTGTGATGGTGGAGAGAGCAACACCCTTAAAATTTTAAGGATATAGAGATCGTTGTATTAAACTTGTATTCTTGAGTGGCTATTGCTTTTTACACCCCACAAATTTCCTCTTCCACACTTTCCGTAATAAAAAGGAGTGATTGCTTTCCGGTAAAAAAATCTCCGTAATTGTTTATTGTCTTCCGGAAAATAGAAGCCATAGGTGATCGGGTGCTGGTAGAAATGTGATAGGGTGCATCAAGCAATAGCCTTCTTGAGTTCATAGAATACTCAACGCTTAGCCTGTTTCAAAACTTTTTTCTTTTGGAATGGGAATAATAAAAAACTACAAATAAAAAATCTTGTGATTGGGCCTCGAAACAATTCACAGCTTATAAGGGATTTGCTTATCATGTGTTTGTGCTAGATAAGTATCTTTATGTTGACTTTAAACTGGTTGTGCTGATTAAATAGAGATCCCTTATATTGCTAATTTGTTTTCTCATTTCTTGTGATTAGGTAAAGTCCTTAATTACACTAATAAATTATATAAAATCTCAATGAATATGATGCCTATAATTGTCATGATTGTGATATTTTTCGTGAGTACGTGATCTTCTAATATATTGTTTAACTTGTTCATTTTTATTTAATATGGGAGTTAAACATGCACTTGATGTAATTTAGGATGATAATATCTTGATCAAACTCACTTGGAAATCCAAACCATGTAAGGATGAAAAATAAAGATGGAAGTATGAGTACACATGGAGTAAAGTTCGCTCATTAAAAAACATAAATAGAAAACAAGAACAGGTTGTAAAATGAAAAAAAAAATGAATTAAGGAATATGTCACCTTTAAAAAACTTCTTAAAGATAAATGCAATAGGATTCGTCATAAGAAAAAAAATTCAAGATAAGTATGTGGTTCCTTAAAATTACGGACAAGTACATATAGTTACTAAAATTAATAAAAAGCTCATGATTACATATTCAAGAGACACATTTGTGCATGAGATAAAAAGAAAATGATCTGAAATAGTCACAACTATCATTACATTTTGAAAGTGATAGATGTTGGTTAAAAACTATTCATGTGACTTTTCTAAATGCATCAACCGTCCAACATGTGTGTCCATTGGTGACTCTTGGATTATATAATGTATAAGAGAATCAAAGAAAATTCTACAATTTAAGAGTTTAAAAAAATCGATAGATTCTTTATTTCCTCTTCTGAATCTTTCAACTTGTTGAATCTCTCTTGAAATCTTCCATTTTTTTTTACTTTTTTTTCATTGTCATGCTTCTTTTAGTTATTCTTGAAGTTTCTTTCCTTTTTTTTTTCATTACATTTCTCTCTAATTATATTTCATATCATCCTTCCCTTTCTAGGAGAGAATTCATTTGAGAATTTTGAAGAACCTACATCCTAAGGTGATAAGTCACAAATATGACTATTTATTTACGATACCTATTAAAGAAAACGATTTGTTTGTCGATTATCCTCCAGGATCAAGATCTAAACTTCTTGGAATGTTGTGGGTGCATGTGAAATGTATGCTTATATACCAAGTTTTAGATTAATAGAAGGACTTGCCTTTTTATTTTTATTTTCTTTCGAAACATGCATATAATAGTGATGTTGATAGTTATATTTATGCCTATCCTTGTTAACTATGAAAACAATTCCCTATGTCACATGTTTTTGCGCGTATAAAATTTAAAGAATGTTCAAGTAACAAAATTTCTTCTCTTAGGTAGTATATGATTGTTTAAACTATTTCCTGCATGGTATGTCCTGCATGGTATGTGAGAACACTTTTTTAACATGTGTAAAAGTATTATAAACTTGTTTTTTTTACCTGTTTTTTTTTTCACTTAATCATTCTGGTATTTATAATCTTTGGAATTGGACATTTTGATTTAAGCTACTCACAATGGTGCTTCTTGTTTGATATTTGATGGTACATTTTGAACTAAACTCAAAATGGAAAAATTATTTAAATAATAATTGACGTATGAATAAATTAGGTCAAAACATAAGAAAGGAGATTAAATTGTGTTTTTAAGCTTTTTGAATTCTTTGTTTAATAATAAATCAAATGATGCTTTAGGCTTAACACACGATTTGTTAAACAAAACATTTTCTAAAGTTTGCTTCATAAATCTCTCTTTCTAAGTTTAGTTGGGATTAAATAGCATGTAATCTAAAGAGATAAGGGACGAAAAAATTTACGTTGAGTTTTGAGTTTTTATACCGTTTTGTCTATTAACAAAGATCATGCTTAGTTCTCAATCAGTTGATTGAGTTTCACGAGGCATGTACAACTGAATATTAATTGTACCTTAGTTACTCTTGATTAAAATTGAGTATTATTTGGACCACAACCACTCTTGATTGAAATTGAGCATTATTTAAAACACAACCACTCTTGACTAAAATTAAGAATTATTGGGAACTCAACCACTCTTGGCTAACATAAGTATTCTTTGGAATGTAGTTATTCATGACTAATAATGAGCATTATTTGAACAACAATCAGTTATGGGTAAAACCAAAAAGTTTACAAAGAATGTGATCTAAAAGATCATAAATTCGCTCATTAAAAAGAAAGATAACATCTTATGATGTAAGCAAGGGTTTTCTCTCTTTTAGATTGCTAATGAACATGAACAATGTTTTTTCTCATGACTACAAAGGTTGGAAGCTTTATATCTTGTGCATGTTTTTGTAGCAAGAATTTTATCATCGTCAGTCCCTCCTTCTTCAAAAATATCTTCTATAAATAGAGCTTGAGAAGAAAAGAGTCATTGCACATCTTTTGAAATCATTGTGATGATCTTTAGAAAAACCTTCTTATTATTTTTGTGTCTTCCCACATTCATGCTAGGAGAAGTTTTAAAGGCATGATGTGCATCTTCAAATGTGATTGGCGTCCTCAAGAAACATCCAAAAGCTAGCATGGATAACTAGACCATGGTTAGAGAGCACTTTCCATAGTGCGCAAAAGAATGAAATCGTACAAGGTAGAAAGTCTTTCCTGCGTTGACAAAGTGAACTTTAAGCATATCTAAATCTCACACAATTGGTTTGTAAAGTGAGGTTTGCACACACTTATCTTATATTCTTACTTTTGTGATAAGAATTGTTTGACTTTATCAATTTTTATTATGATTATTATTATTATGATGATGATTAAAATTATTATTTATATTTGATTATTTTCTAACATTTAATATTGTTATATTAATTTTATAGTTTCATACATGAAATATGATTATTATTAACATTTTATGTGTTAGTTCTAAACATGTCAAACCTTATAAAATTTGAATATTTTGTCCTTGATATTATGATGAAGAATTGCTTATCTTGGATATTAGATTCTAACATACATTTAGATGCAATGGGTCTTGGTGATGCCATTAAAGGAAGAAATAAAACATTTAAGCAATTAATTTTCTCCTACAACAACAATATCGTGAAAAAGAATTTCACAAATATTCTATATTTATTTCATGCCTTTTTGTGGCTGCACAAAACAATGAGCTTTTCGATGAAAAATTATGAGAACCACACAACTGGTTTTGCTAAATTCACATAAGTGAACACAACAATATCTTATTCATTTTTTCATGGTAGTGATCATGGATGTGGACGTAGTCATACAAAAAATATCAAAGAAACATTTTATCATCAGAAGTGGAACAATAATATGAAAAAAAAAGGTAAAAGTAAGGGCAAATAAGATGAAAATATATGTTATCATTATAGTGGTAAAGTCTATTGGAGTCGTACTTATCGTACACCAAAGCATCTTGAAAATAAGGAGAAGAATATAGAAACACACTTTGCTTATGAAGATAGTGATTTTGATTATGGTCATATAAATGTCACTCATCTTGATATTGTCGTTATCTTTGCAAAACCATATGGAAGCATTGATCGCCTTATTTTATTATAATTTAATTTAAAGTGAATTTTCGATAGTATTTTTACTATATATATTGGTTTAAAATATGCATGTCTAATGTTGGTATTATGCATAAGTATAAACATCATTTTTCTTTTGTATTATAAAATGTATATTTAAATTGAGTGTATGATGAACATTTATCATATAGATCTTATATAGTAATTGTCATAGAAATATGAATAGAGATATTCAAATACCAATATTATACATTATTACATATGGATATCTTCTAAGTTTATGATATACCAAAATATATAAATTATGTGTGAGAATATGAAATAGGGGCTTTGATATGGATTTGTGGTTTTGATTTTGATATACTATACATATATAAAGGTTCACAAATTTTTGAAGATGACGTTTTATACTTAGTAATATTTTATATTATATGATAATATATGACTATTGAGTTCGTTAATTTTGAGTGGTACCTACAACAAGTTGAGGTTATTAAGTCCTTTAAAATTTAATTATATGATCATTCGGTATGCAGTAGTGTTGTATAAACTAACAAATATGTTGTATCTTGTTAATAGTGCAACAACTCATACAATTCTCAAGAGTAATAAATCTTTCTCTTGTTTGGTTATGCGAGAAGTCAATATTAGCATTATTGATAGAACTACAAATATAATTGAAGGCTCTTGAAGAGCTATTATAATTTTACCAAGAAGTATAATAGAAACATATTAAGTTTCAAGGATATTCGTCTACATGGATATCATATCAAATTAAACAATGAAGAAGATATGGAACATCTTTATGTCACTAGACTTGGGTTGAATAAAAAAAATGTGTATTGGAGAAATTATCAATATTCCTTTATGACTTATACTACACATATATTGGTACAATTGAAACACATATCATTCTAAACTAGAAGTTTACAAATCAAAATTAATTTCTTATTTCGCATGATCAGTTGAGTCATCCTAGATCTATCCTAGAATCAAAAACTTCTTCAATCCAATGATTTCTCATCTATTGCATGTTCACATAGGAAAGTTGATATTAAGATTAATATCAGAAAAATTAGAAATAAGTCAATCTCATTTTTAGAACAAATACATGGTGATATTTGTGATCTAATACACCCATCATATGGATCATTTAGATATTTCATGGTTTTAATTGATGCATAAGCTAGATGACCACATATTTCTTTGTTAACCAGACATTTGCAAACTTATTAGCACAATTAATCAAGTTAAGAGCTCACTTCCCATATTATCCGAACAAATTATTACAAATACTTTATGATGTAGTTGGTTTTTGGTTAGTAACCTAATATTTATCATTTAAGAATTTTTAGATATGTTGTATATGTTCCTTTTCCCCTCCAAAAGGGACTATAATGAGTCCTCAAAGATGATTGATAATATATGTTGGATATGATTCTCCATCAACAATAAAATAACTAAAATCATCAGTGGGAGACTTATTTACAATTCAATTTTCCAACTATATGATGAATAAATTTTTCCAACATTAGTGAGAGAAAGAAAACAATTGATAAAGGATATTGGTTGAAATGAATTATCATTATCTTATTTTGATCCTCTTAGAATTTGAACCGAAATTTCAAAAGATAATTCATTTAAAAATTTAGTCAATCAATTACTAGATATTTTTATTGAGACAAAAGGAAAACTAAATCGCATATACCAACCGTTAATTCTCCAAATAGAGTTGATGTTAATTCATAACACGCTTGAAGCATGGTAGGCGTGTTAGTTCCAAAGACATGCTTGAAGTGTGGTAGGCCTATTGGTTCCAAAGATAAAAACCCTCAAATAAAAAAAATGAGCTTAAAAGCAAGATGACTTAATTAAAAAGGTGGAAATCCCAAAATATTTTTCATATAATATAGTGATGAATGTTATGAATGACAATAAAGATCAAGAACAAATGATTGTTGAAGATTGTCGTTAAAGAAATGATTGGCCAAAATGGAAAGATGCAATAGAAGTATAATTATATTTTCTTGCAAAACCACTACAAGAAAAATGGCAATTATATACAGATTATTATATATGGATTTTCATCCGTATATAATAGGGATGTTATATACGGATGTTATATACGGATCTGAGGAATAGCCGTACATACGGAAAAATCCGTATATAATGGGGTAAAATGTTATATACGGATTATCCGTATATAATATCGGTGGGTAAAATTGGCGCGTGTTAGCGGAAACTTTTCCAGGGATAGGTTCGTATGTAAGACCGTATGTAAGTTGACAAAATATTTACCCGCTGATTTTTTATACGGATATAGAGATAATTAATATAATTAAAAAATAAAACTAAATAATATAGAACCTGACTCTTGTATCACTTTTCTCCCTCCCTCCCTCTAGCCAAGTTTCTCCCCTTCTCGAGCCCTAGCTATTCGTCCTTCTCCACTCCTACCTATGCCTCCTTCTCGTCATTAATCTTCCTTACTCACTGCAACCTTCTCCCTCGTTGAGGCTTATTCTCCCTCATGGAGCGTTCTTCTCTATGCTACTGCAACCTTCTCCCTCGTTGAACCTCTCTCGAAGCCTAACTTGAAGTCTCCTCTGTCGAACGCAGTGAAAGGCTCTTCTGTCGAACACACTAAAGGGCTTGGAAGCGTTTTCCCTAAATGTGGTTGTGCGTCGTTGCCTGCCGAAACAATCTCGTTCAGCAAACACTGTAGGACGACCTCCGTGGTTAGTTGAAACCTTCATCTGGTAAGTAATCCAAATTTGCTTCATTTTCATAGTATCTATAATGTTACATTGACCGATTATTGTTCTTGTTTCTTTGGAGGTTGGAAATCCCAAATTTTGAAACCCTAGGTTGGTTTGTTCCCGTTGGAAGAGATAAGGTGGAGCTCCAATTGCCTTCTGCACCTGGTAGGTATTAATTCATTAGACTTGGGTTTGTGTTTAATTGATATGATTGAAAATGGGTATTGTCTTCTCATGATGACCGTCTATTTTAGTACAATTGTTTGTTGTATGTCTCGGTTGTTAGTGGAAATGATGTGGTTTAGTACATGTTTTATAATCTGTTATATTGTGTTAGTACCATGTCTTGACCCAAGATCTTCCATTGAGTTATATTGTGTGCGCTCTGATGAATCAGTCTGACCATTAAGACCTGTTGGCATTATATGAGGGTCTTTAGGCATAGGAAGCAAATCGATTGTGTGAAACTTGTATCTCGCATACTTGTGGGTGTAAAACTTGTTGGGTACAAATCGATTTTTGAACAAAAAACAAAAAGGTGAAATTGTTAGATAAAAAGCATAATTAGTTGCTCAAGGTTTTTCACAAAAACATTATATTGATTTTTGGATAGTCTTATTCACTAGTATTAGATGCAATAACATTTTGATATTTGATTAGCCTAGATCTACATATACGTCTAACGGATGTTGTTACAACCTATTTGTATGATTATCTTTAGAATGATATTTAGATGAAACTTTTTGAAATTTTTCCAACAATACAAATTCTAAAAAGGATTATTTAATAAAATTGAACAAGTCCATTTATGGATTAAAGTAATAAGGACTTATGTGGTATAACGGTCTTAGTGAGTACTTGTTAAAAGAAGGGTACAAAAAAGATCTTATTTGTACTTGTATTTATATAAAAAAGATCAGAAAATGAATTTTTCATAATTGTTGTTTATGTATATGACATAAATATCATTGGAACTCCTAATGAGGTTACAAAGGCAATTAATTGCTAAAAGAAAAAAGTTTTAGATGAAAGATCTTGGAAGGACAAAGTTTTACAAATTGAGTATTTAAATAAAGGTGTTTGTGTACATCAAGAGACTTATATAATGAAGGTGCTTAAAAGATTTTATATGGACAAGTGACATTCATTATGCACTCTGATGTTTGTGAGGCATAAGATGTTGATAAAGGCCCTTTTAGACCTTAAAAAATGATGACGAACTTCTTGGCTTAGAAGTACCATATTTTACTGTTATAGGAACATTAATGTATCTTGTTAATTATATTCGACATTATATAACATTTATTGAAAATTTATTAAGCAAACTATAACTCTTTACCTACAAGAAGACATTGAACTATAGAGTAAAACATATACTTTGTTATCTTAAGAGTATTATGGATATGAGTTCATTTAACAAATTAATTCAAAATCATATCTAACGAGTTATGCAGATGCATGTTATTTATTATATCCTCACAATGCTTGATCACAAACAAGATATTTATTCACATGTGGTGACACAATGATTTAATGACGGTCTATGAAACAAACCATAGCAAAAACATCATCAAATCATACAAAAATTTTAGCATTATATCAGGTAAGTTGTGAATGTGTTTGGTTTAAGGTCTATAATTCAACATGTGTGACAAAGTTGTGGTCTATTCTAGAAACAAATAGAATCAACATTGAAATGGGTGATATAGAGAATGATGTGAGTGTACATGAGGGGAGAAATAAAATATGTGATGAATAATATTGTATTGAAGAATAAAGAATTATGTACTCTTTTTCCTTGACTAGGATTTTATCCTGAAGGAATTTTTCTGGTAAGGTTTTAACAAGGGACATTCTCTAATCACAGAACAAGATACCCAAGGAGAAATGTTATGAATAAATAGTTGTCCATTGATTTGCTACAATTACTCATAATTAATTGATTTAGTACAATTACTCATATAATTTATTTAACTAATGTAACCCTTCACTTGTATCCTTTAAATTATAAATAAAACTTTTTCTCCGAGAATAATATATAGAAAATAAGTCTTTATTCTCTCTTATTCTGTCTTCTTCCTTTGTTTCTTCTTTTCTCTATTATAAAATTTATTTTACAACAATTAACAACTGTTATTAGCAATTTTTTTATTTTTTACTTGTACAATTAATTGAGAAAGTTTAAATGCAAAATTTTTATTTTGATTTAGTACGATACATTAATGAATGGAATATCTTTATAGAAAAATAGAGTTGTCATTTGAGTCCATGGCCTATAGGCTCATCCTGATACCCCTGTAAAATCAAGCCTTCCATTTCTGACTCATTTAATAGGGGGCTTTTTAAAAGTCTCAGTCCCTAAAGCCTCACACAAAGTGGGTTGGGATAGGGTTAGAGTGGGGCTAACCTACAAAATTAAATTAGTTCATTCTTAATGTATTCTTTTCATTTGTTTTGAAATATTTTTCGAAACAGTTTTATGATTTCGCATAATATTTTACTAATATCTTTTTTCTTTAAATATAAGTATATAAATATTGGTTTTATAAAAAAGTATTCAAAATAATTTTTTAATTGTAATCATATTTTAGATATATAATTTTATTATTTTAAAAAGTTAAAAATATAATATATTTTGAGTTCCTTTAAACTTTTTAAGGTAATTTTGAAAAAAAAATGTTCAAGTCATTAGTTTTTAGAATTTATTTTGATAAATTATTTAAAAAATATTATATATAAATAATTTTTTAACTTATTTTAAGTTTTGACATCTAAAATATAATAAGCACATTTATGTTTAAAATGAAATGATTTTTTCTAGAAGGAATCAACCATAAAAATATCAAATAAGTTATTATTTTTATAAGACAATACTTATCTAACATAAATATTTTTGTATATTAAAATTGAATAAAAATACACGTTATTTTATAAAATTTAAAAAATAAGAAACTAAATGTTAATTAAATTTTATATTTTGATTTAAGAATATTTAACTTTATAGTATGAATTAGACCAATAGATTAACTTAATCATAAAACTTTTCAAATTATAAATATATTATTAAAAATAAAATAATCAACCTATCAAAAAAATCATAAACTAATTCTAAGCCACAAATTTTTTTAGATATTTGATTCTTTGAAATTTTTTAATAAAAGATCTTTTTTATTTTATAGATTTTTTTTCCTAATTTATATAAATTAAATTTTATAAAATGGATTAATTTGACAAATTTATGAAATAACATGTAATTCAAGCCTTCCCCTAATATTTTTTTCTTTTGGGAATAACGTCTGAAAGCTTGTTTTAAAGAGCATGAGAAACATCATGAGCCGAACAAAATGCATACATATGTTCTTACACTAATATACTTAAAAAAATTCTTAAATTAGTAACAAGGCATATTATTTATATTAAAAAATATTTTGTTCTTAAAACATAATATTATATGTGAGATCTAATTTTTAATTTTAAAAATCTTCCTATATTGATGGAAATCTATTATATTACTGTTTAATATATGAGATTTTGATTGTACATATTTTATTTTCAACATTACGCTCATAAGGTACATATGACATGTTCTTTTATGTTTCTAACACCAGTTGAGCATTTTATTTTTAACTTAGTTTCTTAGCCTTTTCAGTTTATTACTTTTTACATTATCAGTTTTAAGTTGATGTCAGTATTTCTCAAAAAATTACAATAATTGAAAATACCATATATTACAAATATAGTTTATGTATCACAAATTTAAATATAATTTACATATTTAAAAAATTTGTTTATTAAAATATTTCAATGTATAATATAATAACTTTATTTAATATAAATTTTATTCTGCACACCTAAATACTTTTAGAAGATAAAAACGAGCAACAGAACAAAAGAGCACATAGTATTTATGTGGTTTATGCACACAGTAACAATAGTATCTAGAAATCTCTGTTTCTATCCGACACGTGTACTCTCTAGATGATTCTTAACAAGTGTACCACACGCACACAACACGCATTTGAAATACACACTTTGTCAGTTCTATTCCAATCAAAATGTCTGATGAAAAGGACACTGGAAGAAGAAAAGTAATCTATAGACTAGAACATTCTACTCATAAATATCTAATGACTGTGAAACTACCATGCAATTGCCCTGTAGACTTGGATCATTCTCAGCCACATCATCATCACAATTCTCAATAGATTTGTGTACAATAATGTCCCACAGTGGTGCCCACATGATTTTTCTGTGTATGTATATATACACTTAGCGTGTATGAACAATTGAGTGTAGTGTTGCAGAAAAACAAAAACTTTCTGTTATATTCGAACACCCTTTTGAAAAGGAAAACAAATGCGTCCCCTGACGCGCAGTGATTTGCAGAGGATTTTTGAGAAAGTGGACATGAATGGAGATGGGTTTTTGAGCCTTGAGGAGCTGAAAATGCTGCTAGAGAAGACGGGTTTCAACTACAGTATGGAAGAGCTGGAGTCTCTGGTGGGAAAGAAGAAGCTTGACTTGAGTGAGTTCTTGTTGTTTTATGAATCTATGCTGAAGAAGAAGAATGAGGAAGAAGAAGGAACTCATGAGGGTGAGAACGCTGATGATGATGATGAAGTTGAGGAGGTGGAGAGGGACCTCGTGAAGACTTTCAAGGTGTTTGATTTGGATGGAGATGGGTTCATCACAAGCCAAGAACTTGAGTGTGTGTTGAAGAGGCTTGGCATGTGGGATGAAAGGTGTGGCAAGGATAGCACATCCATGATTTGCTCCTATGACACTAATTCTGATGGCAAACTTGATTTTCAGGAATTCAAGGACATGATGCTTCTCACAACTTGATATAATGTAGTTTTGTACTCAGGTTTACTCTCATATAGTTCAGTTTTGTATAATGATCAAGTTTTACACTTTCACTTCTAAGGATCATTGTGAGATGCATGGTCTTGGTCATTTTTTTCTGGCTTTAAATTTTGTGGCTTCTTGTAAATTCTGTGTTAGTCACAATCACCAATCTCTTGGTACTATATATGGCATACAAAAGTCTATATAACTGAGTTCGTAGATTAAAAGTGGACAACAAGTGTGCTTCAGTAGTTGTTTGAGCTTAGTATATAACACATGAATTTTCATGTAACCCTGCTAAGAATGATATATATTTACCTTAATATGCCAAAAAGAGTGGTGATTTATGAAGAAAATCTTTATCAATATCTCTTACATTTTTCCTTTTCCTGTTTATCATCCCAACAGTAGTTATTATCAATGGTGGATAAGTAACAATTATAGGATGTCAAAATTTTCTTTTATAAATGTATATAAATTTAAAAGGATCAAATACATAAAATTTAATAAAATTAAAAAAATTATTTATATATTAATTTTTTAAATAAAAAAATGGTTATTTTATATATTTATATATTAATTTTTTAAATAAAAAATGGTTATTATATATATTTATATTCTTCTCTTTTACCTATTGATGTCTTTTAGTTTCCACATATATTTTTTAATACAAAATATTTATAAGCAGCTCATGTAGGCTCTATTTTATTTATGAAGGTGGTTGAAGAAAAATAAAATATTTTTTTTCATCATTGTAAATTATTTAAAGTTTTGTTTTAATCTTTCTTAAGAAAACCATTCTTAACCAAAAAACTAAAATCAATTAAAACTACGAAATATTTAATATTATTATTTTTAATTATTAATCAATATTTGAATAATTCTTGTATTAAATAATAATTAAAATATTTTATCTTAATAAAAATTAAATTTTGATGAATTTAAATTATTTTATCCCAATAATAGTATTTCAAAAAAATAAATAATTTAAAATAGTATCAATTTAAATTTAATGTATTTAAATGCTTTACAAATGTTCAAATTTTCTATCTAACTTTCCTATAAAAGTCATATAGCATGAACGACACTCTAAGGGGAAATTGAATAGTGCGTCGACTTAGATGGTTTTTTTAGAAACAGTAGGTAGGTTTTTCGTAAACGATGGCTGTGCATGCGTGTTACATATGTCGTGGAAATAAAAACACGGAACGAAGAAGTCTAGTTGAAAATATTATATACTAATTCAATGAATTAGTTTTATTGATATGTGTTTCATTTATAAGTCCGATGAGATTCTTGGAGTCAATAGTCTATCAAAATTTTGTATTTCTTAAAACTTTAAAAACTTGAAAAAGAAAGTTGTATTTAAATTATCTTAGCTTGAGTTTTAAGTGATGTAAAATTTTTGGATATATAAAATTCTTAGTTGAGGTATAAGGAGAATCAAGGTTCATTCTCAATAGAAGATTAAAGAAAATCATTTTTGTTCTCTACAAATGGTATCAGTGTTTTGTTACTAAGTTTGATAACATAGCATCACTAGGGTCAATAATTACATTTGAGATATTATCCGATTTGAAATCTAGACATTCTTACAAAAATAAGTTTTGACGTATGTTACTTTCGACATTTAACCTCTGTCTAAACTTTGACGTCATAGCGGAGAAGTCAATTTGACATCGGAAGAAAAAAAAGATGTTGTTTAACGTTGAAAAACAAGGAGATCCGACGTTCATCACCATTGAGCGCCATACTTAAAAACTTCCTCTTCATACTCTTGATTGATACGACGTTCATTCATCCAACTTCGATTCATACTATTTTTAAAAAGTGAATAAAAAAATGCCAAAAATCACATTAAAAAAATTATCTAACTTACATGAAATATATAAAAATCAATGACATATACAAGAAACAACACACGAAGTACAATAACAGAAACTAAAAATCACGTATTGAATAATATATAAGTACATTGCAATGTATATCAAAACCAATAAACTAGCCTTGATAGAAAGGAGTCCTTGGAGCAATGTAGAGTGGAGAACTTCTCGACACTGTTGTTCGTTATGGTGGAGTTTCAATGGACCATGAAAACACGAAATGAATCAATTAAAACACATACATTTATGATAAATAACCAAAAATTGACATTTTTTTCTTCCTTACACTCGTTAGAGGTAAGTGACACAAAGTACAATAATGGAAACTAAAAATTACGTATCGAATAATATATAAGTACATTGCAATGTATATCAAAACCAATAAACTAGCCTTGATAGAAAGGAGTCCTTGGACCATGTATAGTGAAGAACTTCCTGACACTATTGTTCATTGTGGTGGAGTTTCAATGGAGCATGAAAACACGAAAGAATCAATTAAAACACAAACAAAACTGTAACCAATGTAGTGGAAACACATACATTTATGGTAAATGACCAAAAAATGACATTTGTTCTTCCTTACACTCGTTACAGGTAAGTGACACAAAAGTAACATTTGTTCTTCCTCACACTCGTCAATAAAGATGTTGGTTCAAGTAGAAGAGAAAGCACGAAGAAATAGTGTGTGTTGGTTCTATTTTTACAAAAATTTTACATGACATAAGACGTCAAAAAACGTAGAATCTGACGTCTTTTAGGCTTTTGACGTTTGAATCTAAGTTATCAGACCTTTTATGTGAATAAATTTTTCACTTATGTGCCAAACGTTTTAATGAATATACCAAATTTATAGGACATATAATGTCGAAAAAGTGATTTTTCAATGTTGATTATCGTTGGAATTTTAGATTTCCAAAGTCTAATTCATATTTTGACAGCCCTTGGACCCTTTTTGTTCAGGTTGAAATGATTCATGCAATTATATAATGTTGAAAAATTAAATTTCCAACATCAATTGACGTTGAAATTTGAGATTTCCGACATCTAATTCTTATTTTGACAACCCAAGGATCATTTATGTTCAAGTAGAAATGGTTACATGCAACTATATAACTTCGAAAGCATCGATTCCAACGCCAATTGACATCGAAGTATGAGATTTTCCACGACATATGTTTATTTGACGTCAAAAAAATGACCTTTCTGACATCTACCTTGAATATTTATTTACAAAATTGTCACCGGTCATTTTTAACTTTAGCTTTTTTATATGCTAACGCTAAACACGAGACGTGGAAGGCCTATTTCAAACTAGTGAGAACTTCGTTACAATATTGTATCAAGGTATTATATTAGAAAGTTGAAAGAGAAAATTGTATTTAAATTATCTTTGGCCTTGACTCCTAAGCGATGGAACTATTGTGATGGAAGACGACCTGAGGATATGATGATAGAAGATACGCGAGCGCGATTCGGAATCCTCGAGGCTTCCTCAACGAAGAGTGACGTAGTGGAAATGATGTAACTCAAAGGAGAAAACGAACTTGAAACCCTAATAGGACCAAAAGTAAGATCGAACTCTAGAAACAAGAAGTTAGGGTTTGAACGGTAGAAAATCGTAGAAACACAAAGAATCCTAAAATGGACCGTTGAAACCCTATAAAAGGGGCAAAACTCAAAATGAACTGATTCATTAGTGTAAAATTGTGTTTAATCGGTGAAAAGTGAAGATTAAACAGTAGAAATAAAGAATAATTGGAGGAAACTGGTTTAATCAGAGCAAAAGTGGTTTCAATAAGTTAAAATGGAAAAAAATGGTGTGAGAAGGGGGAATCCCTAGTGGACGATGAAGATGAATAAGTGAAAGTGTAGAAATATGAAGAATATCTAGAATCTGTGAAAGAAAACAAGTTTATTGTGAAGAACTCTCGAGAGAGAGTGAAATGCGTTTCTGCAAGGAAGATGTGAAAATGATGATGTTCTCTCGAATGCGCAAAAGGAAGAGTGATGCGCGAGAAGAATGAGAACGATGACGAGGCACACAAGGAAGGAATGGCTCTGCTGACGCGCATGCCACAAGGCTGAAGCGGATTGGTGGAAAGCTAATGTTGTGTGGAGGAGAGAATTAATGGACTACAGTGAAAAACTAATGGAAAAATGAGAAATGGAGGTGTGTGCTTGAAAGGTGGCTAGAGGAGGATCCCTAGGATTCTCTAGCCTAACTTTCAAGGAGAATTAATTCAGGTTTTAGAAAAATAATTCACATTCTTCTCAAAAGTGAAAAATACAAGAGAGGAGTTGGGTATTTATAGTAACTCATGTTCCTTGCAAGCTAAGACACGTATACAATAAAATGAAAAAAATACAAAAGATGACACTAAGGAAGGTACGTCAGACATGATTCCATCATATTGGGTGTATCAAAACCCCTAGTCGAGGTCTAAGGGGAATGAAGGTCCATCCCCAATGGAGGGCAAACGAAAATCATTTTTGTTCCCCACAAACGATGCTAATGTTCTGTTACTAAGTCCTATAAGACAACATCACTAGGGTCAATCATTACATTCGAGGTATTGTCCTTTTGAAATCTAGAAGTTTATTTGAGTTTTATCCTTAAAAGGCACATCAAAAGGTTAAAAGAGGATGGTTCATTTAAACTACCATTGGCATATGATTAACAACTAACCATAAGCAAGGACAAGACTATGTAGTAAGAGAATGTCTAGATTATTAAAGCCACAATGGTACAATGATGATTAAAACTCAACTTGTTGAATGGCTGAAAAGGAAAGAATTGATAATTTGTAATAAGTAGTTGATGAGTGCCTAATATAAGTTAATTTTGAAATCAATTTGGCACTTATCGTGTTTTGATTCTATCAAATATATGTAGAAATCACTCAAATTTGACTTATTTTGCAGATTTTGATGATTACAGAGAGTCAAAGTGGAAAAATAAAATAAATGAAGGAAATCCAAGCAATTTTGGGCAAAAATTGTCATTGAGGCGGGTGAACAACAATTTTAAGGTTTAAGCCACATGAGAAAACTCACATTGGAAGGAAACTTCAACCATTGAAGTAAAGGTTAAACCATGAAGACTCCTTCTCAAAGAAGTTATCTTAGGGCCTATAGGACACTAAATCACAAGGCTTGAGCCATAAATAAACTCACCCTGGAAGGAAGCTTCTATAGTTGAAGCCACACTTGCATCGCTAAAGGCACACCTTGGAAAGTTTATAAAATTATAGTTGCTCCTTTGTTTTAAGTAACTTCTAGACAAACATTTTAGAGATATTTTTTTATAGAATTTCTTAGACACTTGCCTTTGTATTTTAGAGAATATCTTTATAGGTCATAAGAGACGATGACTCTTCCTTGTATTATATTCTTTCCATCTATTATGAAGAGCTAAATATCTTAGACTTTTGAAGCAAAGATGTAATCCTTTGGAACTCTCTTGTATTGGTGTTGCTTCATTTATCAAAGTATGCTTTTATTACATATTTTTGAATTAGTTTGCGCTTATTGTTGGATGAACTAATAATTCATCTTATTTTAATGGTTTAGGATTGAGTGGGAATTCGTTCCAAGTTGTGGTCCAAATAATTCTCCTTCTACTTTTAGATGCTTGGCATAGATCCAAGGCTCTAGTTGATTATAAAGTTTTGATCTTAATGCAAGTGATCAATTCAAACAATCACTGGGGAATCATACTGAAGTCGGGTGATCTAACGATTTAGGTGCCAAGAATGAACCTAAAGTTACATTCAAATAGAACTTCCAAGGCATGATTAATTGTGTCTATATAGATTAGAACTGAACATTTTACAAGAGAGTGATAAGGTGGTGAAATCTAGCTTCAACACATCTTTTTCATTCTAAAGCCAACCTTTTTTAATCTCAACTATTTTATAACATGTTACTTTACAAAATTAGCTTTATTTTTTGAAATCAAATATGTTTTCATACCTTTCATGCACCCTTTTTACTATTTTATTTGAGTCAAGATAGTTTAAACTTTGTGTACTCTGTCAAATTCTTATGGATATAACGCTTCTACTACAAACTACCCAATATACTTGCTAGAAAAATTTATTGCTTTGGAGTATCAATAGCAATACACTTTGGTGTTATATCAAGTACTTCCAAATGAAGCAATATTTTGTTTAATGTTGTCCGTTTAAAATTGTTTGTTAAACTTCATAACTCAAGTTGTTAGACAGTGTCTTCTATAGACATTTTGTCTTAACATTATATATTTTATTTAATAACATAATGATATAAAAATATTGATTTAAATAATAACAAAATTATAACATATTATACTATCTATTAAAATATATAATTGTATATGTGTACATAAATTTGATATTGTTTCTAAAAGTTAATTAAAGTTTTGTCGTAGGACTAAATCCACCTTATCACTGACCCTAACCCTTGACAGTGGGCTTTGAGGGTTGTGACTTTTTTTTGGCCCCCACTTGAGGAGGCCTCCTAAAATGGAGTTTTTTAATGGTGGGTTAGGGTTTGCCCATGGGTCATGGGTCAAGTTGACACCTCTAGATAGGGTACGCTTCTTAATTAGGGCCAAATAGCTCAGGTTTGCCTAATTATAAGAAAGGTCCTTCTTGATTGAAAGGATAGTAGAAATTCCCCTTAAGGAATATGAAGAATTTACTACTTTGTTTAAGAATAGACATTCACAAGTCTTGGTAGCTAGCCACAACCTAAAAATAAGTTGATTGGAAAGGAATTTTATTCTAATGCTTATCCACTAAAATACTATGATAAGGCTAGAATTTCCTAGGTAAAAGGAAGAGTGATTAAGTATGATAGGAATGTTGTGCAAATTCACTCAATAAAAATTACTAAGGAAGAGATGGTTGAATTTCAAGTTCTAATGATGGATATGACTCTTGAACAAGTAGTTGCACAACTTTGTGTACCTAAAAAAGCTTTTGAACTAGGCAAGATTGGTCAACCCCAACGCCTAGTGAGAAGCATCACCAAATATTAGATACTTTTCTATTCTCAAATTTGACCCTAATTCTAATGTTTATGGCCTAACCATCGATAAGACCCAGTTGATCTACTTGTTAAGACAAAATTTTCTATGCATGTAAAACGCTCTCATGTTTTGAATTTTAATCGAATAACATTAAAATGGAAAAATAATCTAAAAACAACTTAGGGTGAAAACACAAGACTTAGAATTTGAATCCCCAACATAGAAAACCTACAACCTGAATCCCCAACAAAAGGTTAGGAAAACACTTAGGTTCTTAAGAAATAGAAAGACATTTAGGTCAAAACACTCAGACGTAAGGCTAAATGATATTACATCTAAAGCGTCTAAGAGAGTTAGAGTTAAATGCTTGATTCTTATCATATCTGAAAAAGGTATTCAGCTTAGTTCTCGAAAACAAAACAAGTCAAGACGATGTCCTTGACAAAACAAACTAAAAGACACAAGATTAAAATATAAAAGAAAGCTTGAAACAAGCTACACGCTATCTGTCTAAGAAGATAGAAATATGAAAGAAGTGTTTACTTAGCTAAACGATACCATGAGCTTAAACAACACTTTGTCCAAACGACAAAGTTTTTATACAACAATTGGTATCTTTAGAAAATAGTTTAATTGTCAAAAGCTACCTAACGGTAGGAAAACAAAAATCACTTTATTGTTCTGAGCAAGTATTAAATGACATTAAATGTACAACGTTCAAAAACAACAAATGTGATAAGAAAAGATTATCTATTGCATGCACAATTTACTTTAATCTTTGCAAATAAGTTATTCTACACACATCCACAAAATTATAGATTAAATATCAAAAGTGGACGTTAGATACAAAGGAGGTATTCATAGAATGCTCTTCACTTCAAGTCATGCCTAAAAAGAACGTACAACCTACTTCAAGCAAAATACTGAAAAAACATGTCTTCTCTCACAAGTTGACTTACCCAACGGCTCCTGTATGAAGAAATAGAAAACATGAGTATCAAGGTTAAAAGCTCAAGTTTAACAGACATATATTCATGAACTCTTTAAATAGAAGAGCCTTCAGAAGAAAAATCAAGAGGATAGCTTAAGAGGATAGTCAAGTGAAAAGTTTACAACGAAATATCCATCCTAAAAGCATTCAAAATAGAAGAGAAGAAAGAGCTCAAGAAAAAGAATATATTTGAGATGTAAAAGAGAAAAAGAGAAGAGAAGAGAAGAGCAAAAAGAAAAAGAAATACTCTCGAGCTTCATATTGTATTGCTTACTTTGTAAGAGAAAAGAGAGAAACACCTACAGGTGTTTAGACTGATTTGTATTGTATTTACATCCTCTCTGTAAGAGTCATAGTCTGAATAACTTGTAAGCAATCGTTGATTACAATTCTAAAGAGAATTAAAACATTTACAACTGAACTCAGTTTGAGTTAAGGAATCTAGGCGCGGTAGTCTAGTACCAGGAGTGGTGCAAATACTCAAAGAAAATCTAGGTGTAGTAGTTTAGTACCAGGAGTGGTGCGAATACTCAAAGGAAATCTAGGTGCGATAGTCTAGTACGAGGAGTGGTGCGAATACTCAAAGGAAATATTGGCAAGGTTCGCTACGTACCAATAGTGGTTCTAATACTCAGACTAGGAGTGATGAGAATACTCAGTTGTAATCATGTGAATATTATAGTGGAACCATTTGCGAAAGAGACTGGACGTAGCTCAGTTGGAGTGAACCAATATAAAAATACATCTGTAATTATCTCTTCTCTCATCTAAACGATCATCTTATAAAAGCTTGCAGTTGTATTTTATTTCCAAATACAAGAATCTTCTAAGCTAAACGATTACTTTTCTTAAAAGGAAGTTCTTACAAAATGTTGCAGTATATATTTTGAATAGCACGATAAAAACTATTATCGTTTATTAATATTTATCAAGTCGAGCGTCTAAGCTTTTAAAAGAAAACTTCAAAGCTCGATAACATACTATATTAAAAAGATTGCAAAAAGTTTTCGGTTAATACTATTTAACCCCTCTCCTCTCCTCTCCACCCCCACCCACCTACCTTTTTTTAGTATTCTTTACGTATTTCACTACTATATAATGAAGAGTTACTTTATGGATATGACTAACTATAATGAAATTAGTAAGATAGTCATTTCTCAACTACAATTAGAGGTATAACCAAGCCTCTAAGGTTTCCAAGCATCATCCTTAGCTTTTTACAAGATGGAAGAAGTCTCCATATCCCTCACCAAAAATTAAAAGCTGAAACTCCCTATCAACATTTTAAAAAGACTCAACTATATATATCATAAGATTAGACTGGTTTTTGAAAAATTCAATATTTAATTAACCTTGTTTAATAAACCTTATCCAATATAACGTAATTTACTTTTTTTACAAATTATAGACCTCTAGAGATGAATTTGAATACTCACTGGTGTTGTTTTTTAATGATAAAGAATAATTCATCGTCTTAACTAAACATCATTCAAATATAGGACATGTAATATTAAAAGTGAGTTAACTACTAATTAATCAACCAACGTTGGATTCATTTTCTATTTTACAAGTGACTGTGTTCAAACATAGGAATTAATCTTAATTGAAAAGGTGAAGGGACATAAAGCAGCTTTTTACAACATCCATTCACCTTTCTCGACATTGTAGTCGATGGTGGCCCATTCTTTTCATTGTTCCAAACCTAATTCTTATGACCTTGCTCTAGAAACTACGAGAAATTGCTTAAACATCAAGCTTTGCTAATTTTATGCAACACCTACAAATTACTTAAGTCTTAAATCATGAGAATAAAAAGTTTAGTGCGATTAAGAAATAACTACCTCAGATATAATTTTTAAAATGATTATTATAAAAAGCATGAAAATATAAAGCAAGAGAAAAGAAAAAAATAGAAGATTAGAGAAGAGGATGAAGAAGCGTACTTTGTGGTTTTTCGTCATTCGATATTAATATGTTAAAGAAATATTTTGTATTATGGTGATTTAATATTTTGTTTTCTATTTAGTTCGAGAGATACTAGGACGAAGAATCGCCGACATCCCAACTATATAAAGTGATAATCATCATGACTAAAAATTAAAATAAGACTAAACTTTTAATCCCACTAAAAACATGGTTAACCTATAGTAACAAAATGAATTTTATGCACCTAGCCACTACATGGATCTTAGAAAAAACAAGGGGGTTAAGAATGACCCATCACCTTTTTATAATACTCCAAGGTAACCTTGGAAAAATTTTCTTTCAAAATATCACTTCTTGAAAAAGGTTATCGACTTACCCTCATTTAGGCTAAGAGGTCCTTGGGTAAAAAAACCATATACAACTTGACAACCTTAAGTGATAATCTTTAGGATTGAGAAGTAAATAAGATTACACTTCTAACTCCACTAATCAAATGATAATTGACCATTAAGATGTATTAATTGTTCTAATGTAGATTCAACTACGTGAAAGTTCATCGAAACTCTATAAATAAATTGACATTTTATAGATACGTTATCACATTCAATAATATTTATTGCTCATAAAATATGTGATTGACTTAAGTATTTTTTACAAACACATTAACAAGATCCATTACCCAAAAGATATTAGATTTCTCAACTATGAAAGAAAACAAGAGGAAATGTGTTATCTCAACTCTTGTAAGAACAATACTAATAAAATAAATAGAAAAATATATATTATGGTTTAACCAAAAAATTTAATGTAAAGAATTTATATATCTTTTTCTCATATATTACTTAATATATAGGTGTTTATTTCTATTTCAACTCACTTAAATTTTTAATATGTTTGATGTATCGTATATGTTCAAGGACTTACTTGGACATGTTGACTTACTAAGACGACATGTACCTGACCCACACCCATTCAACCAGGACCAGGATAGTTCACAATTACGCTAAGGAGGAAATTAACACAAGATTAACATGTAATTAAGTCTTGTGGCTCAGGTCCATCTAGATTAGGACCCATAAACAGTACTATAAATAGCATATCCTACTAGTTACATTAATTATGTTCATTAATTACCGCATTTATTGTTTACTAATATATTAAACTGACTTAAGCATCAGAACTCCTATCCAGCTTGGAGAGGACGAGTACCTTTAAAGGTAACGAGTACTTTAGAAGTTGAAAGCATGAAGCATTTGGAGTGCTTATGGAGTCTTTACAGGATATACATTCAGCTATGTAAGAAAACTTGATATATTTTATGAAAGGATGTATGAGGATGTAAGTTTAATTCAAAATTTCAAACATCAATAAAAGTAAATAAAAATTAAAATATGTATTTTAAGATTTTATACATACATTTTATTCATAAAAAAATCTTTTATCACAAGTTTTACTGAATAAAGTTTATGTAGGAAGTCATGAACTTTTATTAATAAAGAATCATAAGAAGGGAAAATACATGTGAATAAGGAGAAAAGTAACCATCTAAGTGAAAGTAATATGATCTTAAGTGATTTTTTTTTATAAATTTATTCCGAAAACTTGTAATATCTTGTGATGCACATAAATATTTTTAACACTACAAATGTAGTTCATTATTTTTCATGTGTACCGTTGATCTATGCATATTGTATACCTTGAACCTATTACTTGTGAAAGGAAAGAATTTTGATTTAAGGTTTTATTTTAAGTATTGTGCCTACTCGGTCCAACCAATATACTTCAAACCCATTCAGCATTTTTTGTAAAATAATTAATATTAACAAAAATATTTGTTGGATCAATTACCGTATATTAATAGAATATATGATCAAATCTTAGTAGTTTGTTTATATGATATATTGATATCGTAAATATCTCCTTATAACATATATCGACAAAATATATGGTTAATCTGATTTTATAATACATTATTGTTATTATCTTACTAATTTATCTTATATCCAGTTGATATTCTAGATTTTGCAATATATTTCATAAGGACTCAAAAACCTTTTAAATATATGTTACTCCTCTCAGAGGTAACACGTTTTCTAGTATTCACTCATACACTTAGATTGATCTGAAACTCTTACTGATTTAAGCATTGAAGCATTTTTTATAGGTGAATCTTTTCATATAATTCAATCATTCACTAAAAACATTCAAATACACTCGTGGCTCCAATTTATGGTAAAAACAAGTATCATATTTAAAAAAACAAAAACATACCATGTACTTTTCCTAATAAATTATGAGATATAACACTAAATTTTATATTTAAAAAATGAAAAATTGGATTATAAAACCTACTTGAAGCTATCTAGCCACTTAGGTAAAACCTATAAATTAGCAACACTTGGAAAGAATGCAATGCAAGACTACCACGCGCGACACCAAAATTCAACGGATAGAAAAAGCCAATGTCACCACCTACATGTCACGTTAAATCCTCTTTTTCTAAAGATAAAAGTAATAAAATATATTTATCCATACGATTTAATTAATCTAATTAATTAGATTTAGATAACAAAATAAAACTATTTTATAAAAATAATATGAAGCTCTACCAGTTCATATCTTGAGTTTTTTATATCTACTTTCAATTAAAAAATTACTAGCTATTATCTCTTAGTGAAATTTTCTTCTCAACTTTAGTAAAAAACTTGCAGTTTCAAATTCCTTTTTCTCTTTTCTTATTTTCATTAGTTTAAAATATAACAAGATATATCCTTATTATTATTAATTTGAGTGAAATTGGACTGAATTTCTTTAAATGAGAGAAGATCAGAAATAAGTAAATTTGAGTTTTGTAAACAATGATTAAAAGAAAAAATTTCATGGTTACTAAGATATCAATTCAAAGTCGATTACGAGCTTAACTTGATTTTTTTTCTTGTTTGAATCAATAATTGAACTGCTTTTTCCTTTTACTTTATCTCTAAGAATGAATATTTTCCGTATCAAATAATCCTTCTAACTATTTTTTTTTTATTTAAAAACTTTAAACTCGTTCTGATAATTACACTTATAAAGTGATTTTGATAGAAGTTTTCTAAATAATTAATTTAGTCAGCATGAATAATGGATAAAATATCTAAATAAAATCAACACTGAAACAAAAAGATGAAAGGTGAGATAACTATATGCAAACCTCTCTTGTGAAACAAACTATGTCAATAGTTTCAACGCACTATCAAATATCAATTACAAAGTTATCTAATGCTTTATGTAATTTACCTAATAAGTCCATATCCAAATCAACCGTCACTCTATTCCTTATTTTACTATTATCATTATTATTACATTCTAAAAAATGGATAAATTCTTATATATTTTTAAATAAAGGAAACTATATTTAAACTTAAAATTTATATTTATATATATAGTAACCAAATTACGTTAACCTAACTTTGACTCTTTAATTGAATTAGTTTTTAAACATTATTGAAGAGTGGTAAGACTTGGTATTTTATAGAAATAAATTTTAAATAGACAAAAAAATGTTATAATATTTTTTTTATTGTGTTAATCTTTTTAAACTTCACTTTATCTAAACTCTCTCTAAATTATAAAAATAATTCAATTATTGTTGTGTTATCATATTATACTTTCGAGGAGGTAGTAAGATAAAAAGTAAGATAATTATTGATTTGGGTAATGGTTGAATATCTAGAAATTCATTTCTCTTCTCTTCTTCTCTTGGGGTTGTAGTTAATGGAAAATGGAGTCAGGCACTGATATTTTGGATTACTCAGTAAGGAAAGTTAATTACAATTTATTTGATAAGATCTTGTTTATATGCGTGAAGAATGTGATAGGGACATAAATATAAATATAAAAGTATATAGAAAATGGATTGTATATTTATGTATATAATTTTAAGAAATTCAGTATGTTAATTTGAGTTATATGAATAATATATATATATATATATATATATATATATATATATATATATATATATATATATATATATATATATATATATATATATATATATATGGGGTTTGCTAACGCGCATACGCCTGTTTTTTAGTTGTTTTTCAGTTGGTACATTTTAGTAATGTGTATCAGGTTTTAGTTAGACAAAAATACCCTTATATATAATGGATTCTAAGTTTTAAGGTTAACGTTATTTTAATAATTTTCATTATCAAAACAAAAAAGAAACTCCGAAACTCTTACTCACCTCTGTGATTCCTCTCAACCATTTCTCTTTCATCTCTCTCACTTCAACCTTTTCTTTGTCATCCCTGCCGTGTCTTAATTTAAAAATGAAATTTAATAATAATAAGAAGGGAAAATATATAACACAGTCCTCCAATCAAAAATCAACATCAACATCATCAATTATTTTGTTATTAAAATGAAAAACAAATGAACGAATAGAGCAAGAGCAATAAATTGCGGTGTCACAGATTGTTGTGTGTGGGTGAAGGATAGTATGGAGATGAGAGAGAAACAAATTGGATAAGTGAAGAAGGTGGATTAGGGTTAAGCAAGTGTTTCTGATTTTTTCAATTGGAACTACAGTAGAGATGACAGTTGGAGTGAGAGAGATGAGAGAGAAAGGGTTGAGAGGAATGACAAAGGTGAATAAGGGTTTGGGGTTTCTTTTTTTTTTTTTTTCTGAGAATGAAAATTATTAAAATATCCTTAACCTTAAAAGTTAGAATCCATGATATATATAGGGTATTTTTGTCTACTAAAATCCGATACACATTACTAAAATATACCAACTGAAAAAATAGGGCGTACGCGCGTTAGCAAACCCATATATATATATATATATATATATATATATATATATATATATATATATATATATATATATATATATATATATATATATATATATAATTGGATTTTAATAATCAATGTTTGGACTAAATCTGTAATGACAAATGTTATTTTACACAAAATCAAAGATAATGTGCAAAATTTATATTTGCTTATATAAGCTTAATACATTGCCTCAACGTCCAAAGGAAATTTATGATTTCAATAACGTTCAAAATATCTATCTTTTGAAATGTTTTAAAAATGTGAATCAACCTTATCAACCTCAACGTCCAAATGCTTCTATCTTTTATATATTTATGCATTGTTTCCTTATTTACAATATGCAACTTTATATATATACTAAGCTCTGGAAATAAAATCCAAGAATATATAAAGTCGTATCAACACAAAAAAATTGTGATTATGTAATCAAGCATAAACAAATATCATCACTAACTATAACACCAATAAACAATAATTTTCTTGAAGTCAATATATTGGCCAAAGCACCAAGAACTCATCATAAAAAAATGTCACAAAGTGCTAATATTCTAAGTTTGAGTCTGATTTAGTCTTTATGGGAAATGTGAAACCTTTTATCCTTCCATAAAGTTACCCACATGTAAGAATTATTTTTATATCCTATCTCTATAAGTTAATCTTGTTATCTTATCTTATGTAGTAAGGAATAATTAGTAAATAATACTCAAGTTCTAAATTTTAAGAGGAGATTAAGGAGGAATAATGGTTTGTGTGTACTCATTTGTAATTAAGTTTTGATTAGATAATCTTTGAGAAGTTTCTTAAAGATGAACTAAACATAGTGAGTTATAGATAAATCAATATTATTTGTTGTCTTTCTTGCGTGTGTATGAATAATTTTAAAATATCAACTCATCCTTATGTGTGTTTGTGTAAACTTCTATTATATTCACTAGTGCAAACAGCGTATAACGTCACGTGTTCAATGTTCAACCACTGAATAACCAACGTTAAAAATGATCGGTGACATTTTTGTAAATAAATGCAATTATTATACGACGTTTAGATTTGTAATTTAACGTCAATTTGTTATATTGGGTAAATTTTGCGAAAATGTTTGGTCCGAAGGTGAAAATGTATTTACGTATGATGTCAAATTCGCTAGAATTATACGTCAAAAGGATATATAACATCGAATACCCCAACATTAGACCTTAAAAGGTTAGTGAATTCAATAAAAATTTGAGCGGGAGATTGAAAATTTATTCACTTTATCTTAGCGCGTGATACTCTTCTCTGCTCAAACTTTTTTGAACAAAGTTTGACGACCATCACATGTAATCTTTCTTTCATTTGTTACAAATGCATGTTAATTAACTATTTTAAGTATGATTTTCGTTTGTTTTGACCGATTATTTTCGTGTTCTTGTCCTTCTTAGGCGCATTCTGTTTTCTCTCTCACCGGTGACAATACTTTATTTCGACGAACCCACTTTTGAAGCTTAGTTTTCGTTTTTCGTTTTGAAGAACTTATTTGTTTTTCTTTTGAACTTGTTTGTTGTTTTTGTTTGATTGAACTTGTTTGTTGTAGTTGTTTGATTGAACTTGTTTATTGTTTGTTATTGTTTGTTGTTGATATTACACTACACGTTCATAGTTCATGCTTTATAAAATATCAAAAACTAAAATTTGTTGTTTTTCTGCGTTACAGGTCTCGTAGAGTTGTAAGAAAGGATCACAATTAATTAAAAAAAATGATTAACGTCGAATATTGACAAAATTTGACGTTAATTTGATTAACTTCGAATTGTTTTATGTTCGTCGTCAATTTAACGTCTTTCGATATGACGTCGATCTCGAATTCGACGTGAAAGGCCAAAAATATTCGACGTTGTATGTTGCTTTTGTACTAGTGATTTGGATAATAATTTTTTAACCTAAGAAAAGGATAAGGGTAATGATCCATGTCATTCATATAAAGAAAGTGTATAGATATATATCCATGCATAGTTTATGGTTGTTCGATGGATAGGTTTAGATAAGATCATAGCCAAGTTTGATTGATTTCATCTTGTAGTATCCATATATAACCATGCATATGAGGTTGTTGTATGAGAATAGTCTTAGCTAAGAGCAGAGGCAACTTTGTTTGATTCCATTTTCTTGTGTCCAGTTCCTTAAACTGTGAGATTCTTTCTGCCACTTTCGGACTCATTAATTCAGAAGTTAATTTGTTTTGCACGTTTCTTACTGCTTTAAACAAAAACTGGTTCATTTACTGTAACGACAGAACAAAATTTGACAGGGATATTTTGTTTGCGATGATTTAACTTTAGCTTTGTTAGCAGCTTCATCATTGAATAGGGTATGATTTCTGTCTCTCATCTTCTCTTGTCGCCTGCTGCATAATTGCTTTATAGCTTTTTATATGAATAATTGATTGTTATCATTTTATTATCAATTATACTTCCAAATATTTTATTAACAATTTAAAAATTCAAAATCTTTATTTACTCCCTCTTTAGCTTTTGTGTGATCACAAATGAACTTAACTCGCAGAATATGGGAAAAGAAAAAAAATATAATATTTTTTAAATAAAAAAAGAAAAAAAAATTATGATATTTAAAGAGGATTGAAACATATTTAGACTTATATTAAACATGTATGTAGTTTCCCTTTTTTGCCAGAAAAATTAAAACATGTATTTTAGATTGTGTAATATATACGATACATTTTTATTTTATATAATTAAAATTTATAATAACTTATATTATCGTTAAGTTTTATATAAATAATACATGTGTTAACATATACTAAATTTAAATTACTTTAAAATTATATTACATACTTTGACAAATCTTAAAAATAGTTTTCCTCTTGTCTATATATATCTTTCAATTTATTTAGAATGCATTAATAAGGTAAAGATTTAATACACGGACAACTTATGGATAATTTTTATAATAAATTTGATGACGTTTATTATAAATACTTTAAACAATGATATTTTGAATGGTTTGCTATATTTGTCATCATAAAATTATTATAATTTGAAGTAAATATAGATTTTTCCCATGAAGTAGTTTTGTCCAATAAACTTAGTTGATCTAGCTGTCAACTATACTTTTCCATCTGATAATACTTAATTAATTTAAGATATCTTATATAAGAAAAACAAATATAGTTTCTACTTAACTAAATAGTTGGAGGTAACTTATGTTAAACATCAAGTCGAATTATTTCAACAGTGTCCCAGTTTGAATTTAATCAACTTTTACTTATCTTTTTGGTGGGACATCTTAGAAGAAACTTTAAACGATGTTGGATAAAAAAATATTTTCTACTAATTAAATTAAAATTATCTAAAGTGTATAATTAAGCTATAATGTTATACTTTAAATAAATTTATAATTTGTGTATTTTTTTACAACATGCTTAAATATTTTTAAACTCATCTATTTTAAACTTGGTTAAATTTCTAGAACAACTATAATAATAATTTGTGAAACATAATCAAAGAGAATCGTCCTTGAAGTTCTTATCCATTCTCATCATAGCTTGATGTGGGCCAACAATTGTCTGATATAATGCACATTCCTTTTCAATTATAGTATATTTTGGTACAAAATTCCAACTTTTTTCCACTATAAATAGAGTATACATCTTCAATGCAAAATCATCCTCAAGTTTTCAATACTTAATTAATTCCTCTTCGAAAAAAAAAAAATCGAAGCCATGTCTGCTACTGCTGGTAAAGTCATCAGGTGCAGAGGTGAGCCATCTCCATTTCTGTTTTCTTCAATGTGCTTCTCTGGGTGAAGTTAGGGTTCTCATTTTTTTCTTGAAACCAAATAATAATATGGCAAAATCATTACTTTGGTTAACTTTTAATCTAGTTCTTTTAATTTTATTCTGAGTTTTGGTGTTGGTTTTGATATATTATTGATGTAAAAATGTTCAAAGACGATGAAAGTGCAGAAATCAAATTAATAACTAAATTTTACTATCAGGAAAAAGTTGTCATATAATTGAGAAAACTCTATGCTGGAGAATGTATTGTATAAGATAAAATATTAAAATAAATAGAAACATCTAGAGGATGAAACTCTTTTAGTCAACAGTGTGGAGAGATTTAAACTGAAACATTATAATATGTGTTTAAGTGAGTTTATTTATAACTTTTCAAACTTTCTCATCTTTTTAATAATGAGTCTTGTAAAGCCAAAATTTATGACTATGGAGTTTGTCTTTTGATATATCTTAAGATTATAATATTTGTGTATTTATGTTTTTTTAAATGTCAAATAATAAGTAAAATACTATAAATAGTGAAGACAATTTCTCACTTTTGAAGTTGATTCTGAAAAAATGATAAATTATACTTACACTAACTTTTTGATACAATATCAAAATTTATTCTAATGAATTTTGTTGATGTTATTATATCATCCATAAAATTATTCATAAATATTTAATTTTATGTTTGAAATATATGTGAAAAGATGTATTAAAAACTATATATCAACTAAAAATAAGATGTTATTAAAAAGTTGGATACAATATATTTAGTTTAGTTTTATGTGAAATGCAGCTGCGGTGGCATGGGAACCAGAGAAGCCATTGTCGATAGAGACCATAGAAGTGGCACCACCTGGGAAAGGTGAAGTGCGTTTGAAAATCCTCTTCAACTCCCTTTGCCGTACTGATGTTTACTGGTGGGATGTTAAGGTAACTCTTTCTCTTTTTCATTTTCTTTTTCTACTATTATTTCTTAGATCTATAAAATCCCAAAACCAGCTTCTCAAAGTCAAAGCAAGTAATCAATAAAATCTATCTCACCTTTGTTATAAAAAAATAAACATTTTTGACATATCTTAAATTTGAGCACGTGGGCGACAATGATTGCGAAACGTGGCAAATCGTCACATGCAATGGATAATTATTCGGAGTGAAAAGTAGGACATACCCTCTCAAAAAAGCAACTTTAGACCTCAATGATTAAGATATTCATTCACTCAAAACTTGTTTTATGTTATTGTAATTGTATGGGTTTTCAATTTATTTTGTATCGATCTTATTATTTCATAACACTTTCACTGTATTCTTATAATTTTCACTTTAATACAAAGAGTTTATAAAATTATATTCTGATTAATTTTGTATTTAACTATGGACAAAAAAAATAAACACTCTTAAAATAAATAAAAAGATTTTTTATTATTTAGCATTTGATTTAAAACTCCGCATGTAACAATTTTTTTTATACAACATAATTAAATTATTGAACCTATTTATAATCTTGAAATGTAATTTTAAAACTCAAGATGAATTTAACTTAAAAGAAATTGTGTATACTTTTATTTATTTTATTGAAAAGATCTATTTTAAGGTACTAAAATAAAGATGTACTAAATCTTACGTTACAAGTTATGAATTGACTGTTGGTGTTTCTGTCTGCTAGTATTTATGTCTGTTTCGTTTTGCTTTTCAGGGTCAGAATCCGCTGTTTCCTCGTATTTTAGGTCATGAAGCTTCAGGGTATGATGTTACATTCGTTGAAACTATTTCTCAAGTGATAATTAACTAAATAAATATATTTTTAGTGGATACGAATAAAGATAAGACACGATGATAAGATGTATACACGGTTTTCACATTAAAAGAGTTACAATTTTTCTAGTAAGTTCATCATGTCTTTAAATTTCATTTGTTTTTGACAGATGTTTGGGTTTAATTCATTGATCTAAAATGTGTAACAAGAACGAAAGCAGTGGTTAAAATAGTGTTATTGGACCATGTTTATTATAAATCTTATGAAGAAAAATGAAAAGTTAACAGATTTGATGGTGGTTATGTGAACGAATGAATGAACTAGGATTGTGGAGAGCGTGGGTGAGGGTGTGACCGATCTGAAACCAGGAGATCATGCACTCCCAATATTCACTGGGGAGTGTGGGGAATGCAAATATTGCAAATCGGAAGAGAGCAACCTGTGTGAGCTGCTAAGGATCAACAGTGACAGAGGAGTTATGCTGAGTGATGGCAAAACAAGGTTCTCCAAAAATGGACAACCCATTTACCACTTTCTGGGAACCTCCACATTCAGTGAATACACTGTTCTTCATGCTGGCTGTGTTGCCAAGATCAACCCTGCTGCCCCACTTGACAAAGTTTGTGTTGTCAGTTGCGGATTTTGCACAGGTTTGTCAGATATGTACTAATTTCAACTTCATATTCTCTGTCAAGTTTTTAGTTACCACATCAAATTCCGCATAGGAATAGTAGTAAAAACTCTAGAGAATTTAAATTCAATAATTTTGTGTTTTGTGGAACCACATAATTCTACACTTTAAACTTATAAAGCTAACAATGTGGAATTTATTAATGTGTATCAATTTTGTACATGCAGGTTTTGGTGCTACTGTAAATGTTGCAAAACCAAAGCCTAATGATACTGTTGCTGTCTTTGGTTTGGGAGCTGTTGGTCTTTCTGTATGTTATATATCCTTCACTGCTTCTTTTTTTCCTGCAATAATGTAGAAAACTATAATGGCTACAGTTCTTACCTTGTACTCTGCATTCTAGGCCTGTGAAGGAGCAAGGGTTTCTGGTGCATCGAGAATCATTGGGGTTGATTTACTCTCCAGTCGGTTTGAACAAGGTAGATTCAATTAGGACAAGACATAGATGTGAATGATGCCTTTTAAGTGTTTGTGATATTGTTCCTTAACTAGTGTTATAGTTTTTACCTTGACAGGTAGTGCCTTAAAGAATTATTAAATAGAGAATAGTATAAATTTTGTCCATTTAATTATGATTCAGATTTAAGTATATGAAATGTCTAATTACATTGTTATTCTTGGTCAGCCAAAAAATTTGGGGTCACTGACTTTGTGAACCCCAAAGAGCACAACAAACCAGTTCAACAGGTTAGTTCAGACTATGCAGACAAGTAGTTCCAACTTTCACTTCATTTAAATATTCTTCATTTCATAGACTAATTCTCTATCTTGCTGAGATGTGGCACTAAAGGTAATTGCTGAAATGACTGGTGGAGGAGTCGATCGTGCTGTTGAATGCACTGGAAGCATCCAAGCCTCGATCTCAGCATTTGAATGCACTCATGATGTATTTTCCAGACTCCAGAGCTATTATTCTTGTTTCTAGCTACATCTGTATGAAGTTGATATTGTAATTAAACATGAACTTCAAATATTTCTTGTCAGGGTTGGGGTGTTGCTGTACTTGTTAGTGTTCCACACAAGGATGCTGAATTCAAAACTCATCCCATGAAGTTCATGGAAGGAAGAACTCTGAAGGGTACCTTCTATGGCCACTTCAAACCCCGCACTGATATTCCTGGTGTTGTGGAGAAGTACCTGAACAAGGTAATCATAGAACTAGATAATGTATTTAGTCATCTATTAATATGAAATAGTAAGTTGAAGATTGTTGAATAATTTGTGCATGAAATGAGAATGAGTTTTAATGATAATGCAGGAGCTGGAACTGGAGAAACTTATCACTCACAGTGTGCCATTCTCAGAGATCAACACGGCATTTGACCTTATGCTGAAAGGGGAGGGAATAAGGTGTTTGATCCGCATGGAAGAGTGAATGAGTTATGTTCTCTGGTGTGAGAACAGTGTTTGTCTGTGATGTGAAAAAAGAGAGTTGAAGAATAAATTTAGCACGTAATTCTGTTCTTGAATCTGTGCTATGTGAGTGTGTAAAGTGGTAATTGGAGGTGATGACTTTCTTGGTCATCTTCCTGCCTCTGTTACTTCTTATGCGAATGGTGTGTCTTGTAACTTTGTTCTGTTTTCTATTATATATTTATATCTATATTTTCACTCTTCTTTTATTTATCCTATACCTCACTACATTTATCCATTGCATAAAACAAATAACTAACAAATTGAAGATATGACATTTTAATTGAGCCATCACTTTGTCGTGCTCTGGATAGATGTCAAGCATGTATTCTTTATTATGTTCTGTGTTAATAATTTTCACACTAAAAGGTTATTGGGATTTTTAGATTAATTTATAAATTATGATGAAAAAATCATAAGAAAATTGTCAGGCTCAAGTAAAAATGATTACTCAGTGAGTTTTGAGGACTCCTGCGAGAAGAGCGACCCAATTACATAACTAAAGTCTACATGAGGCTTTCACTTCCTGCATTCCCACGGTTTTTCTGTGTATACTTCCATCAAATTTTCAAAATAACCATTTTAATTTGTGTAGAAGTGATTTCCGAAATATATATTTTGAAAATATTTAAGAATTTTCGGAATAAGATTTCAGAAACAAAATTTCCGGAACAGAAACTTTGGAATTCAATTCTCGGAACAGAAGTTCCAAAACGAATAATATGTATTCCAAAATTAGTTTTACGCAATGGAATTTTTGGAATACATATAATACATTTGGGAATAAATTTTTCAGAACACTCCTACATGAAGTAAGTTTCTCTTCGCACCTCCAACCATTTCTTTTTACATCTTCAATATCCAAATATCAATAAATTTAAGAGAAAATAAATAAATTATATTGGTAATCTGTAATCACTGTTTATCAAATTTCCTAATGTCTAACTACAACACATCGATTTCGATTTAGATGTTACGTATAAGTAAAAAATCACGTATTGTTTAAGAAAAATACAAATATCATCACAACATAATGAAAATATTAAACTTTATTATTTCGACATGAAATTTAAATAAAAAGTGTGGAATTAATAAACCATCTCAATACCACTCTAAATGGTGTACTAAAACTCTGCAATATGATTTATTTAAAAGAAATACTGTTTGAAAACTCACTTCTAGTATACAATGAGTATTCTTACAAATTTTGGTCTCCCAATTAATCTTGACTAGTCCAAGTTTAACCACTTTTAGATTCAAGTATTTTAATCACTTCTGGTATCAATCCTAGACAATTGTCTAGAAAGTTTAACTCTCTTGAGCTAAATAATACAAATTTTTTAATTCTCTTCAGAATTTCCAAATACAATCAGTGTTGGTTTACAAGTGCAGATTTTGATAACTCTCAATGAGAGGATTAATATAATACAAAGAAATATGAGAACTTGTGAAGTTCTTTCTTTTGTTCTATTAACAAACTTAGACGTACAAGACAAACAAATATCGGTTGCCCTTGCTAGAGATAGTTGGTGTGACATCTACAAGATTGACCTTCTTAACAGCTTTTGCATTTCGACAAAAATAATTTCATTTGAGCTTTGAAAAGGTTGAGAGGTTTATTTATGACATATGAGGGTGATTCACAAGTCATTGTTAGTGACAAAGATTTGACTTTGATGAATGTCATTGCCAATGTATTCCATGAGTCTTATCAATTGATATGTCGTTTTCATATTCTGAAAAATCTCAAAGCTAAGTGCAAAATGTTAGTTGATTTTGTTGAGACATAGCATGTGGTCATGGAAGCATGGGAAAACGTCATGGGTTGTGAATAAGAGTCCATGTTTGGTGAGTATGTGAATCACCTTTAGTATGTCTGCAATTCATGGCCTTTGTTCTTTGAATACGTGAATCATATTTGGATTATTCCATGTAAGTCATACTTTGTAAAGGCCTGGACAAACAAAGTTATGCATTTATAAAACACAACAACAAATAGGTATGTTTTAATGTTATTTTACTTAGTTGTTTTTGTTAAATATTTTATGATATTGTTGACGTCATTTCTGTCAAGGTTAAGTCTACTCACTTGAGCCTTAAGGAAGTTTTAGGTAGCGGTATGGGAGATCTTTGTTCTTGTTGGGATGATATTCATACGTCATTATCCTCCAATATAATAAGATAAGGACATCCTTTAAGAAAGATATGAATCTTATGACTGAAGCTTTTAAAGGAATCAGATACAGAATACTTGTTAGGTATGTATCCAAATATGCTTTGGAACTCATTACTAAAGAATTGGAATGAGTATAGCATATAAGATTGGTTAGGGGAAGTTGTGGCTACATATTGAGACGGATGTAGGTCTACCCTATGCATGTGAATTAGCACGATATGACCCTAGGGTAATTCTTTTGGTTGAAGTTCATATCATGTGGACTAGATTGATTTTTTCAAATATTATATAAAATGAATCTCAACCAGTTATCTATTGATCGTGAACTTTATATGGTTCAAGAATGATTCAAATAGGTTGAAATTGAAGGTAAAGTCAACATCAAGCAAAAGTTACTTGAAATTATTTATCCTGCAATGACATTTGTGGTACCTCCATTGCATAAAGTTAAGACAAAGGGTGCACAAAAGAGTAAAGTTCAGCGAACTGAAAGGTCTACAAAGCATGAACTGTCACATTTTAAGCATGTAGACGTCTTGCACTCAAAAAATATTCTTCATCTAGGAAAAACCAATTGCAATCTAAGGAAAAATATGTGCAATGAATGATAGTACCCATGATAGAGCAGTTCCATCCTATTTGTCACCCATATATACATTCTCGATGTGTTGATGTCTTGATTAACGATCATTGTGGGTATAGATGCATTGTTGCATCATTGAGATTGAGGGAAGAGTCATGGTCCCTTATTCGATATGATCTCTATAAAGAACTTGGTCAGTGGATGATGAATATGCAACACTAGTGGAAAGTTATGAACAACTTGAAAAACTGAGGAGGTCTTTGCTAGTGGAGTCACAATCAACAGTACATGTTCCTATATTTCACACTGTATATAGTATTTGTTTCTTTTTTCTTTCATGACAATTTCTTTCAATCCTTACAAGCTAATGCAAAATAATGGGTAATTATACCAAACATTGGCTATGCAATTGGTAATCAGTATAATGTCTTTTTATAAAACCTTCATATAAAACCTTAATTAATCAAAAACCCCTCTTTCCCTCACAAATTCAATCCAAACATAAACTTCTCACCCATTAAACAACTCTTTGTTGCGAAATAGCAAAATCAAAGGAAGAATGGTTTATGCTACTATTGTGATGACAAGTACAAACCTAGTCACAAATATAAGATACAATTAATGTTGTTTATTGTTGAACCTAGAAATGCAAAGGGACATTTGACCTATTTATTCCAATATGAAACTTAAGCTTCAAATCGACACATTTGATCCACTAGATAACATTTAAGCCAAAATTAGTTTTAATGTGTTATTGGGTCATTCGATTCCATGTACATTGCATTTTTTTGGACCACATCAATTCTTCATTTTTTGTACTTTTAGTTGATAATGGAACATTAGCAATTTCATACAAGATTTAAAAGATGGGTTCTTAGGTATGCAAGTGGTCCCAATGCAAGGGTTCTTATTGGCAACAGTGACGACTCTCTTGGTCATTTGTTTGCAGGTAAGTTCCATTACATCTAGGGATGTCCAAATTCTTAATTGACCTGTTTGTTTTACATTGAGAAAAATGGAACTTGTACAGTGGATTACTATTATAAGGCTAATACTAACAAATTATGAACAATTGACAATAAAGTTTTCTAAGGATTATCAAATGGTGCAATTGAAGGACAAAAATCTCACAAGAAGCTTTCTCGCATTAGTTGGGACGTTTGATGATCACTAATGGGATTGTGCAAATGTTCCATTTACAACTTGTATCTTTTTTGAATTTTGTATTTTGTCCTCAAATCATACTAAATATTCAAGTTATACCATGTGATGGTTCTCTTATCTGTGAAACATATCATTATATTCGGCTTTTTAAATATTAAATTAGATCATATATTAGTTTTTAGTACAAAATTTGTTTGATTTATATGATTTTTGTCATTATGTTTAATTGAAATTAAATTATTTATAAATTAGTAATTAATTCATTTTCTTGTTACAAATATTTTCCCATGTTTAAAATTTATTTGAATAACTTGTCTCTATATTTGATATTTATATAATAATATGTTATAATTGTATTATGTATGTGTGGATACGACAAATATAAATGTAAGTCGAAGAATACAAGAAATGCGCTGATTACCGAAGGATTATTACCGAAGGCCTTTTGGCCGTTGGTAAAATTGATATACCGAAGGATTTCCGTGACGGTCATTTAAGATGGTCATTACCGAAGGCTTTTGCCCTTCGGTATTGGGCAACGAATTTACCGAAGGCTTTTGGTTGTTAGTATAGGCATTTACTTAATGAAATCAGAATTTGGGATTTCCCTCTTCCATTTTCCCAAATACTCTCTCTATGAAAGCTTCCCCCAAACTTTCACTCCCAATTTGTCAGGTCCCCGCTTTCTACTCCCCCCTACCCTAATCTTTGTCTCCCTCTGTCGTTCACAATCTAAAACCTATTGCCATCGTTTCTCACTTTGTCGAGCTCCTCTTTCTTTACGACGGTGGTTTGGCGGCGTCATGAGGTGTTGTCACTGCATTAGGGTTGGTGTCGCGGCGTGGGCAGAGCTTCTAGTTGCCGAGGGAGGTTAATCCAGGGGTTGTGTGACGAAGTGGCTTTCGCTGCGTGAAAAGGGCTTCGCAAGAGAGGGTATTAAGGGTTGTCGCTGCCGTAGAGGTAAGTTATTGCTTCAATCGATTGCGTCAAATTGTGTACCTTTTGGTGGCTACTCTCTTTGTGATGCATGTGTGTGTTAACTTTGTATGTATCTACTGGAATTATGATAGTTCTGGTATAAATGCCCTTCTTTTTTGTAGTGAACAACACAAAAAATAAACAATTTATTTTATATTTTCTTTTATGAATATTGATAATTTTGTATATTTTATGTATATTTAGTTGTATTTTGAAATATAATACTTTATACATATCTTCTATTAAGTATGTTGTATATTTATATATACTAATATAACTATTATATATAAATATATGTGAAAATTGTCATAGTTATCATGACACATTTTAATTAGATTAGATTTATACATACCAAAATATGAGATATAAAAAGTCAAAGTGTTATTGATAAAAGCAGCTCCACCGATCACGGCAAAGCTCTCCTCGATGTAGAATGACGCAGTGGATTGGGAGAAGTTGATGGATGTTCTGTACACGGTAGGTGTTCGATGAATTGTTTGGTGAAGGTTTGGAAGTGTGTATGTAGTTACTCTAACTCAGGAAGCCTTCCAAGAGGGAAGGAAGCTAGAGGATGAGTGTGCTAAACTGGCACAAAGCATTGAACTCGAGAGAAGTGGCTAGAAATTCAATTCGACAGCAATTCACTATATCGCTTAAGTTGAATTTACAAAAAGGAGAGTCTCTCTTTTATAGAAGAAGAGATGACTTTGAAGTGTCTAACAAGCTACGAAATGGCAAGAAACATGTGCTGGAAATGATATCAAGCATGAGTTGCACGTTCCATACAAGAAAGACATTAAAAATGTGCTTTAAAAATTGGACGTTAGGGGTTGTTTGGTTGGCTACCTGCTGTAATCTGTAAGCATATCAGCTTTGCTTTTTCAATCCAGAAAGCACTTTCTTTCTTCCTTTCTTTGCTTCCCTTAGCTCACCAAGCTTCTTTGGCTGATTGGCTATGGTTTCCAAGCCTTATTTTTGTCATACAAAACAATGTAAATGTATTTAGTAAAGTAAAAATACATTTTGTCTAAAAGTCTTTATTCAACTTCCATTTCTTAGTCTTAGTGTTATGTTGATACTTCTTTTAATGGAAAGTCCCTAAAGAGGTTGTCATCAGTTATTATATTTTGTACTAGTCTGATTTTTGTCATTTTTTAACATTTTTCTGGTCACTTAGTTTTTAACACCTTTTTTTTTTAAAAAAATTTGAGTGCATCAATTAATGTTAATAACATGAAAATTATAAGATAAATTGTAGAATAATTAAAATGGAAGAAACTACAAAGTAAATAAAAAACAAAAGAAAAATGAGAAATAAAAGACGGAACTGCGACATATTAAAAGTGAGGATAGATGGGAGAGAGAAAAATAATATTAATATTTTTAATCATTAATCACAGGACAAAATTAATTTAGTGCTGCTCAGTTTCATATATTTTATTTTATGGAGTTCCCTGAAAATTATTTATGGGGGCACGAGATACAACTCAAAATTTAACTCCAAATTTAAAGCACGAAAAGGTGGATCTACACACCGACACTGTCCCGTGGCCACATAAATATAAAAACAATATTTTTATAATTTTTTAAATCGATTGGTGTGGTTGATGATTTTATAGTGTCCATCCACAACACTGAAAACACTAACATTTTTCTTAAAAATAAATAGTAATAATATTATTATTTAAAACTAATATGCCCGTATTAAAAACCATAAGTGGAACATAAAGGTTTTTATCCAAAATTGTATTACTATAATGATTTTATTGCATAAAGACATAAACAAATAAAACGTAAATACATTTTTAATTTATATAAATTAGTGAATCTGATTTTTATTCTCACATTTTTTCATTCTCACAAAATTTAAAATTTCTGTTATTAATTCTAATAACGTATGTAAATATATATTTTAATTCTCGTAATGTTTTTTTTTTTCATTTTTCAAAATTTCAAATAAATATTTAGTTTCTTAATATTCATTTTAAAATAAATAAATGCGGTATTTTAGAAATGTGGCATACCAATAATAAATCACAAAAATAATATATTATTTTGAATGGTCTATTTATATTTCAATCAATAAATAAATATATAACTGATATTATATATTATAATAGTGCTTTTTTAAATTAAAATAAATAATTTTGTTTATCATAATCAAAATGGACTGATACTTACTAAAACATGTCTACCCTTAAAATCAAAGTGACAAATTAAGAGTACACAAAAATTCAAATTCATATTATTTAAACTTTATTTAAATGAAGTTATCTATATCTATATTCTTAACTTTTAGATTTTAATTTCATTTTATTTAATTAGGTTATTAGACAATATCAAAGTAAAATTAAGTCTGATTTATGCAAGGTTAGGTTAGATCAATTTATATTATAGATAAATTAAGTCAACTTAAGTCTAGTTAAATTGAGTCAGGTTAGATCAATTTATATTACAGATAAATTAAGTCAACCTAAATCTAGTTAAATTGAGTCAGCTCAAGTCTAGATTGAGTTGAATTAACATAAACACAATTTAAGTTGAATTAACTCAAGTTAAGTTGAGTATAGTTGACCTAGGTCTAAGTCGAACCAAATCATGATAAGTTCATATTTAGTCGAGTCGAGATGGGTGCAAGTTCATCTAATTCGAGGCTAATCCACATTTAATTGAGTTGGGTTAACAGTAAGTTAATATTAGTCATATCAATACCAACTCAAGCCTCACCCCATTAAGACCAGGCTCAATTTAATCAAGATTGAATAAAGTTGGACCCAAATCAAGTTAATCAGAACCCGAGTCAAACTAAGTTAGCTCATTAAGACTATGTTAGGCTTGGCCACATCAAGACTTCATTAAGTCTAGCTCGTTAAAGACCGGGTTAAGTTGGGCCTAGTCAAGTCGAATCACCTTGAGCTTAAGAAGAGCCTAGTCGACTTAGGCCCAAGTCTTAAGTCAAGTCGACATGAGCCTAGGTTGAATCGAGTAAGCTTTGGTCATATCGAGTTGACATGAGCCTACGTTGAATCGAGTAAGCTTTGGCCTGATCGAGTTGAGTAAGCTTGGGACCAGGTCGAATCGAGTCAACTTGGACCAAATTAGTCAACTCAACTCAAACAATATTAGCGTAAGTCGTTCGAGTTGAGTCAAATAATGTCTAGATCGAGCTGAGTCTGGCTTGGTCCTAGTCAACCCATGTATTTCATACTAAGGTAAAACTGACTCAACTTGAACGGAAGTCAAATCAAGTTGGTATGGACAAGTTCAAAACAAGTTAATAAGATCCTAAGTTGAGTGAGTTAGCTTGAAGTAAAGTTAAGTCAAGTTAATCCAAACTCATGTAAAGTTGATTAAGTACAAGTTTATGTTAGTCCAAATCCATATCAAGTAGAGTCGTCTTGGACACATTTTTTTATTCAAAATCAAGTTATATGTATCTAAGTTGAAGTCAAACAAAATCAATTAGGTTGATTTTAGGTTGAATTTATTTTAATTTACAAAATAAATTTAATAAATATTTAACTCTGGATTGAAAATTTTCAAATAAACTTGATTTAGTTAATAATTTTAAATTCATTCTATCTGGATTAAATCTAAATTAAATTTTAATCAAATTCAAAAGTATTCATCACACAAAAACTAGATTTGTTTTACAAACTAACAAACAATATAACACGAATCATGATGGAACCTAATAAATTATGCAGGATAACACAGTAAAAGAGTTTTTCTATTCTGAGTTACACCTTCAATATTCTGAATTTCAAAATGGATAATATATCGTGTACAGTAATTGAATTTTAAATATGATATATAAACATCCTGAAGCTTGAAGAATTAAATTTTACGTATATTTTTCATTCCTCCTCTCAGTTTTGGATTCTGAGGGAGAGTATCTTTTTCACCCACTCACTGATCCTATTTGTCACCATTTCTTGCGTCCAACACGACACAATAACAACACAAACACGCTATCTAATTAACTAAAGCATGTTCTCACTGATTCTCGTACCAATCTCATTTCTGATCTTAACTCCGAAGTGAGATCCACACTTTCGTCTGTTCATCTCGTTCACACACTCAAACCAAATGAAGTCCCTATGGTCCATGGATTTTCTCAAAACCTCTTCATTTGTTAGAGTCACCGCTCTCACACTCTTCGCCCTCACCCTCTTTCTCTTCCTCTTCACGCATTTCTCCCCCACCTCTTACTCTTCCTTCGCCTTCTCCTCTTCTGCCGCCGTCGATGCACCCTCGCCGGAGCAGCCACCACCTCCTCCTCCTCCTCCTCCGCCGACTCCGCTGGCGATGGCGCCTCATCTTCCGGAGCCGAAAGTGTTTCGTGATCCGCCGTTACCGCCGGTGGAGCGAATGGGGGTGTTGGACGGGAACGGCGTGATGACGGAGGATTTCAGAGTGGGGGAGTTAGATCCGGGTTTGGAGGAGGAAGGGCAAAACGGCAGCGTTTCTGTAAAGGAGAGTAGTGGTGTGAGGGAAAAAGTGGAGAAGTATAAGGTGTGTGATGTGAGGATGGTGGATTATGTGCCGTGTTTGGATAATGAGGAAGTGTTGAAGAAGTTGGAAGGGAGCGTGAGAGGGGAGAAGTACGAGCGGCATTGCCCCCAAGAAGGGATGGGCCTCAACTGTCTGGTGCCGCCTCCCAAGGGTTACCGGCGGCCCGTACTTTGGCCCAAAAGCAGAGACGAGGTACTTGCTCTGTAAGTTTTTTTGTTTCTTTGTGAAAGGTTGGTTTTCTGTCTTCTTTCTTTGGGTGGTTAGTGAGATGCATTTGGGTTTTGGTGTGTAGTGGTTTTGATGAAATGACTCATTAGTTAGCACGCTTTTTTGCATGAATGATCATTAGCCAGGACAGCTCGCAAACATGTTTAGTTTTTGTTTTACGTGAAAGGGTGTTTTGTCTGATGTCGCTGGTGAATTTGAGGAGGGTGGCCAAAGTACAGGTCGCCAACATGTTCAATTTTTGTTTCATGTGAAAGGTTGTTTTGTGTTCTCTAGGTGGTGAAGTTGAGGAGGGGTGTTTGATTGTGGCTTTGGTGAGTGGTGATATTTGAAAGAGTTAATTACTTAGCACACTGGACATGGATGGCCATTGAGAACTTGTGAGCTCATTCTAGGATAATATGTGCTCGTTCTAGGAGAATTCCAAGTGCTATCTATACGAGTTAAGGATTAAGGTGGAAGGTTTTAGTCAGAAGGTATACTAATGTACCCGTCTTAGTGATTTTCTATATAAAAATTAGAATGTATATATTAATTGTTTAACCCATGAACTTAATAGTGGGATCATTTTTTGAAATGAAAAAAATGCACGATTTTTTTTTAGATGCTTGTGTATTAACGAGAAGCTAAAATGAATGAGCAGGAGATGAACAGTGATCAAATGGTGGCAGGTGATAGAAATTTAACTGATAGGGATCGTTGAATTTGAATTTGTTTTAATCTGAACCTTTACATCAGGATAATCTAGAAAAGAAAATTTTATCATCTAGAGTCTTAAGCACCAATAAGAAGAATGTATTAAATGATTTTTTTAGTTATGTGAAGAGTGAGAGAGGGAGACCAAGGACTTTGGAAGAAATTGTTATGAGTAATATTGGAAGTCCCATATCAGACTAAAGATAAGACTAAGTGTAAATCTTATCTTATAAACTTTTTGTGGGGTTGAATTAGGCTTAAAGTTCACTTCTTAACAAGTAATCTTATGGTAAATAATATTCTTAAGAATTTGGTTTTTAACTGAGTCCAATAGTAATGTGTGACCCATGAGCCAATCTAACCTAGTAGGATACGACTTTTGTTGTTAGTCTTTGGTATTTGAAGTTTGATTTTATTTTAATTAGATGGTGGGAACTGAATCTGATATTTTATTCAAAATTTACTTAATTTTTTCTTAATTTTGTTAATCTTGATTTATAAAACTCTTGAACTTTAAATTTTGTATCATCTCACACTTTTCAATTGGTTTGAATTGGGAAAAAAGGGGTTGTTAACATGTGTTTATTTACAGGTTTGGTTTAGTAATGTACCCCATACACGTTTGGTTGAGGATAAAGGTGGGCAAAATTGGATATCAATAAAGAATGATAAATTTGTTTTTCCTGGTGGTGGAACTCAATTTATACATGGTGCAGATAAATACCTGGATCAGATTTCTGAGGTAAGTCTCTTATTTAAATTTGTTCTGATTTTTGTTGCTAACATATTGAGAGCACTTTTGAAATTGAATGTGCAGATGGTTCCTGACATTTCATTTGGTAAAAACACCAGAGTTGCATTAGACGTTGGTTGTGGAGTGGCAAGTTTTGGTGCCTTTTTGATGCAACGTAATGTGACCACTTTTTCAATAGCTCCAAAAGATGTTCATGAAAATCAGATTCAATTTGCACTTGAGCGAGGTGTGCCTGCCATGGCAGCAGTATTTGCTACACACCGTTTATTATTCCCAAGTCAGGCATTTGATCTCATCCATTGTTCAAGATGCAGAATTAATTGGACTCGTGATGGTACTTCCTCTCTATTTAAGCCTTTGATCTCTCATTGTTCACCTTCTAACTATTCTATGGTTTTTTAAAGTTTATATGAAACATGAAACACATAGTACCTTGGGACTGAAACAGTTCTTTGCAGATAGAGGCTTGTGCTGGGTTAAATAATGCCATCTTGTAACATGATGGCTACGAGGGATGCCATTTTTTGTTTGTGTTCATAAGGGTAATAGAGGATTGTGGCCGGGCTTAATATCAATACGGGTGGCATCATGTAATAGAGGATTGTGGTGCTTGTGGAGTAGGCCACAGGGTGTGGGAAAGACATGTTGAAATTCATTGAGGGTTATGGGGGCAGGATTGGTGGTAGAGAGGGGTGAGGGAGAAACTATGTTATGGTCAATGTGATGATAAGTGTTAAGAAGTGGATTTTAAATCTAACTCAACCCCACAAAACTGATTTATAAGGTAAGGTTTGTATCTACATATATACTCTAAATTGGCCTTATCTCTAGTCGATGTAGGACTTCCAACACACCCCTCACACCGAGGTATATACATCTCGTGCGTGGGACTAGACATTAATGGGTGGTCCGATAACAAGTGGAATGATATGCCCAATAAACACAAATCTTGCTAGGAAAGACTCTAACCAAGCTCTGATACCATTTTAAGAAGTAAACTTTAAGCCTAATTCAACCATACAAAGCTAGCTTGTAAGGTGAGGTTTGCACCCACATATATATTCTAAATTAACCTTATTTCTAATTGATGTGCGACTTTCAACAATAATCAAGCAAGTGTAGAGATGCAATGGAGTCTATGTGTAGAAGTGATAGATTTGGTGGAAAGATGTTATTGTGCAGTGGTGAGATGTAGATCCAAAAAGGGTAAAATGAGAGTTGTAATGGGTAAAAAGAAAGAATAGGGAGTGGAAAAATCATCTCTCATGGGGCCTAAGGTTGTAACCAATCCATGCCTAGCACCACATCAACCCCTTCAATAGGGATAAGGTAAAAAGGGATGAAGGAGTGTGATTGAATAGATATTGTGCCTTAGGGGCAGCCATAACCAAAAAGGGTGTGATTGAATAGAGCATTCAATATGTCTTCATTGCCAACCATAACCGAGAGGCGTATGGTGAACAATTGCAAGAGAGAAGCTCATCAGGGTAGTAGGGTATTATGAGAACTATCAATGTCTACCAAGATTGTGATCGGTAAGTTTGCTATTTGACCTTGAAACTTGAAAGTGTGAGAAGAATGTGTGTCATTGATGACTTGAAAGGATTAGTTGAAAAGAAGCAGACCATGGATTTCATTGATGATAGGGAGGTTTGGGCTGGGGCTTGTGTTTGGTGGGTGGTTATAATAAAATGGCTGGTTGTATATTTTTGACCCAGATAGAACTTTTCGTCATAGTTGAAACATATGCTAGCTGCTCATTGTTCTTGAACTTTAGCATGGATGAATTTTTTTATGGGTATGGATGAAGCAACGGAAGTAATGGATTGGGCTTGGATGGGGCTAGTACTTTTCGTCATAGTTGAAACATACTAGCTGCTCAGTGTTCTTGAAGTTCGACATGGATGAATTTTATGGGTATGGATGAAGCAATGGAAGTAGTGGATTGGGCTTGGATGAGGCTAGTTGGAGGTAAAAGGTGTTGAGATGGTTATGGGAGGGACAATGTCGATCATGAGTATTTAGGTTTTGAATGTTGGATTTTGGACTCAACTAATTTAGTGAGATCAAGCACTTGATAGATACATGTGGGTTGCAGGATGACTAGCTCTCAACAAATCTTGGGTATAAGGCCGGAAATAAAACAGCTAAGGGTCGTTTTCAGAGTGAACTAAATTACTCTGTTGTATAGTTTTTCAAAAGTGGCTTGGCAATCAGAGACTGAACCATGTTGGCACAGCTTGAAGCTTGATGGTTAGTAGAAGGGCCAAAACATAACTCCAAAGCCCTAGCTAAAGTTGGCCAATCAACCAACTTGTGATTTTGGTACATCCATTTAAACCCAGCCTTAAGCATCTTACATGAAAAAAGCAGCCATGTGGAGGCAGAATTCCCAAGGGATTTGTTAAAAATTAAAGTACTAGTTAGCTTGAAACAACCAATCTAAAGGGTCCGTGCCCTCAAATGGGAGTAGTTGGATTGGAGCTTGGGGAAATGAAAAGGGCAGGATGGGGTAGGTGGGAAAGATGCATGGGTTTGGGAAGTAGTTGTAGTATTGGGCAGTTGTATAGACCTACTTGAGAAGGGTTTGAACTAGATGATGACTTTGAGGTTTGCAAAGGCATGGTTATGGATTAGCTCATGGCTTTGTGGTCGGTGGCATGAGAGGTGGGAACAAGGTTTGACTCATTTTTAAATTCTAAGGAAGTTTGTTGAGCTTCCATGGTATTTTGAAGTATGGTATGGGGAGTTTCATTAAAATCACGAACAAATGTGAATTCGGTCTATAGAGCAGCTAATTTTTTCAAGATAATCTAGAGGGTTTTTTCCACGTCTCTGGTGGGTTTGGGAGGCATTGAGGTGGGCAATGAAAACACCAATTTGATACGAAGTGCGCAGTAGGTTAAGGAAAACATAAAATATCAAATTTATTAAAATTCTTAAAAGAGAAATACATGACAGCTGATTGTAGATAGCGCACTATCATTTGCTATTTTTGATCAGCAATGTGACTAAAACAATTTATGTAAGTATTTGAGCTACCCTATGGAATGAATTGTTCTCAGAAAAAGATGTATCCAAGGTTAAACATATTGACTTAATAAACTTGAGAAATTTTTTTATGAAAGTTGGATCACAATTATGCTTAAGGCTTTAGTTCTTTGTACTGATATTCTATTTTTACATGGCTTTAATGGAGATGGAATTTTTCTTCTTGAGGCCAACAGGCTCCTGAGAGCAGGTGGCTACTTTGTCTGGGCAGCACAGCCTGTTTACAAACATGAAGAGGCCCTTCAAGAGCAATGGAAAGGTAGCTCATAATTTCTGTGTTTACCTAACAGAAGTAATATTTTTCAATGGGTAATGGGTTGATAGATACTTAAATGTTGAGGATCAACTATTTTCTCAATCCATTCTTTCTGTAATCAACATGATATGGTATAAATGACCTAGATCTTCATATATTGACATTGGATATTTAGTTTTAAACCCAATGGTCTTTGGACTGAACAGAGATGGAGAACTTGACAACTAACATTTGTTGGGAACTTGTACGAAAGGAGGGTTATATTGCTATATGGCAGAAGCCTATGAACAATAATTGCTACCTTAGTCGAGACATGGCTGAGCATCCTCCATTATGTGAGTCCAATGACGATCCAGATAATGTTTGGTATGACACTGTATATATTGTTTAATCCTGCCATATATCTCTGATTTGTGGTTGTCATTATTACTTGAACTGGAATGTAGAAAATAGGAGTCAGTGATATCAAGATTGATTGTCATTCCAAGAAAGTTTACCGAAAGTTATAATGAAGAAATTGTTGCAACTTTGGCTTTCTATAGGATTCATACCGTAAAAGTTTAACTGGTCAATTAGAATTATATGCCTGCATTTCTTTACAATCACAAAATCAGTACTTATGATTGCCACAAAACAATTTGCAGGTATGTCAACCTTAAGGCTTGCATCACTGAATTACCTAGTAATGGATTTGGAGCAAATGTTACAGAGTGGCCTTTGCGTCTCCATGAACCACCAAAAAGGCTCCAAAGCATCCAATTGGATGCCATTGTATCCAGAGATGAACTTTTCAGGGCTGATACAAAATATTGGTTTGAAATAATAGAAAGTTACGTTCGGGCTTTCCGTTGGAAGGAGTATAACCTGAGAAATGTAATGGACATGAGGGCAGGATTTGGAGGGTATGGGAGTATTACTTTTCTTGTTATCTTTATCTCATTTTTTTGTGACATTTTCCAGTTATTTGACTTCTATAGAATGTTTGTCTGACCTTGCTATTATCGCAGTGTGTATTATGACATTACTTTTACTCTGATAACTGCAGGGTTGCTGCTGCACTGCTTGATCTCCGTATTGACTGTTGGGTTATGAATGTTGTCCCTGTTAGTGGATTCAATACCTTGCCTGTTATATATGACCGTGGGCTGATAGGAGTTGTGCATGATTGGTACGTGATTTTTGTCTTTACACTATGAAAGTTGATATTTAATGTGCTTTTATGTCTTATCTAAGTGAGTTGAGCTCACCGAGAATTTGGAGGCATTTGAGTATAACAAGCAAGTAATCACATACTGGCAGAATGAGATCTAAACTAGAAGAGATAAACAAATCTATAGCATCAGTTTATTTATTTATTCTACTTTTGAAATCAGTTGCCAGATATTTTCATGTGTCTCTTTTCATTTTCTTAATTTTTACTGAGGAGGGAATTTCTGCCTTGATAGGTGTGAACCATTTGACACCTACCCTAGAACATATGATCTGCTGCATGCAGCAGGTCTTTTCTCTGTTGAAAAGAAGAGGTGTGTATGAGACACTGTACTTTTTTCTTTATAGACATTTCCCATTATTAGTGTTTGATAAACTAATTGTTTCTCAGGAAAAAGTGTAACATCTCAAGCATTATGCTTGAGATGGATCGGATACTAAGACCAGGAGGGCGTGTATATATACGTGACACCACATTCATTATTGGTGAACTTGAAGAAATTGCAACTGCATTGGGATGGTCAAGTTCCCTAAATGATGTCGGAGAGGGTCCCTATTCAAGTTGGAAGATATTAAGGTCTGAGAAACCATTCTGAGTTGGTCAATTGTGTCAGCAACATTTTTGAAGAAATGTTTGTAAATTGGCTCATGCAACCGGAACATGACACTCCACCTGATATCTCATTCTGTTGCAAAATGTGGACAAGACTAACCCCGTTCATGTAATTTTCTAAGAAAATTATCTATTTGCCAAAAGTGGTAGCCTTCAGTGTTGGATCCCTACTAACAGTTTTCTTCTAAACACTTCACACACAAAAAAGAAGAATATTTGTCTTGTATCAATCACTACAGTATTGGTCATATGTTTAGGAAATAATTTTGTGTAATTAATCTTCGTGTGATGTAAGCTCAAGTTAGTGTAGACTAGACCAGATGCTTGAAAGTTGTTTATTATGTGACAGAAAAGCTTCACCTGTAATGTTCTCTGTTCCCTCACTCTCACATGCTAGGGTTTGATAGTGTTTGTTGTTTTGACAAGATGACTGTTAAGAGTAATGAACTTGTTAGAAACGATCTCTATACTGTACTATTGTATCTTTTATTTATTTATTCCAGATACAATAAATTATTTTATTCGTACTCTTCGACTATTCGTTTATCTGTATGATGTGTTATTCCATCAACTAGGAATACTTGCATATCTTCTCAGTTTTCTGATAATGGCTGAATGTTCTAAATCATAAGTAGACACTGATAACATCACTGTGTTTTGGCACACCTTATTGTTATTTTGGATTAAATGTAGATGTTTCATATTTTTGTGATTCCATGTTCAGTTTTATGTTTGTCTTTGGATTAATGGAAAAGATCACATAAAGTAGAACAAAATGTTATATAGTATTATATTTCACTGCTTAGATTATCTTGAATTGAAAGGAATTGAAATTGCCTTGGACAGAATCAATTCAATTATATATAAAATATTCTTTTTTTCCCTTTCCCCATATTCGTGAGCTAGCATTCAATGAATGAAATTATCAGGAGCCAGTGCCATTTTTCTCCTCGACTAAAGACCTTTTACCTTAGACCAAACAAAGTTATCTTACCTTTCATGCCTCTCATAAACCTTTCCAAATTGACTCTCATAACCTTACCCACCTATGACTAGGGCCAAGTGGATGAAAAAACATTTATTGAGGTTCCTCGTTGAACATGGTGCATGTTTGTATCTAGGCATGTATGTATCTTGAGGCGATGTTTTCTATGAGATTGTAATTGGAGTTTTTGTTTACTAAGACACCACTACTAGTTGAGTTTGTCAACATATAAAAGGATTGCAATAGAAATTGATCACTGACAGTGCGGTGTGGATAGCCACAATTTCTTGAATATATCTCAGTATTCAATAAGTGTTTATATCTAAGTTTGATGTCACACATGTCTTTTATGACTGAAACAGCGCTGGATGTAGGGAAAAAAATTCTCCAGGAACAATCTCTTTAAATTGTTTCAACTAGTTATAAAATTGAGAGGAAGGTGGTACAACCAATCCTTAGCACTATAATGGAAAAGTCTTTAGTCTATCATGTTTGTCAGGAACATTAGGAGGTGCCATAACCTTTAAATCTATGCAACAAATGAATTAGATGTTTTGTAAGTACAAATGGAACAATATAGAACGGTTGATGGTTAGCAACCAGCTCAATAAGTTCCTTAGGAGTTCTATTGTTGCCCATGATTGTAGAATCATAAGGCAAATCAAAATATAAAATGTAATAGAGGTACTGATAGTATTTCTCCTGACTAGGTTGGGCTAATGCTAAAAAGCTATGGAGGTGGTGAGATGGAACATGGGGTGTGGAGTTTGATGGATTAGGAGAAGACTCATGGTATTGGTGCTTGAATGGTGATGGAGTGGTGTTTGATGGTGTTAAAAAAGAGGTTAGGTGAATCTTTTTAGCTAGGTTGGGTCAAAACTAGAAGAACAAGCTATGGTGATGGGGAAAATGGTGAGATAGTGCGAAATTTGGTGGATTGAGGGGAAGAAGGCTTACGACCTTGGTTCTTGGATGGTGATATAGTGGTCTTTGATCGTGCTCTTAGAGAGGTTAGACCAACTCTAAAAGAAGGTAGCTAAAGGAGACCACATGTGATGTTCTAGCCTTTGGTGACCTAAGATGAATAGTATGACAAAAAAATGGTTGCATAACATTACTCAAATTCAAAGATGAATACAAGAGTAAGAGACACATCTATTTATAGGATAAGGGTGTCTCCAAATTGTAGAAGCAAAACCTTTTGAGAAGGATTTGACCTCAAATCTAGAGGCTCTTCATCTTCCTCCAAATCTCCTACAAAAAGGGTTAGATCACACACATTGAATGTGGCACTTCCCCTTTGTTTTGGAAATCTCAAATGAAGCCAAACTCAATCTCCTTTAAAAATCACTTCCCTTTTTCCTTTGTTATTGTGCTTATTGTATCTCTCAGTTTGGTGTTGTATATGAGACTTCACCTTCTCATGCATTTTCTTCACAAATTTGAACCTAGATACCTTCCTTCTAAATGAACTCACTAGGATTTAAGAGGGTATGAGGACTAAAGGATCAAAAGAATTGAAGCCATACACAACCTCAAAGGAAGACATCTTGGTGGTCTTGTGAAAGCCCTTATTATATGCGAACTTAATATGGGAAAGGTACTCATCCCAAGGTTTGTGGTTGCCTTTAAGAATTACTCTCAACATGGTACCCAAAGATCTATTCACAACCTCGGTTTGACCATCCGTTTGGGGATGATTAGAGGTTGAGAAATGAAGCTTGGTTTGTAGCCTTGACCAAATAGTTCTCCAAAAGTGACTTAGGAACTTAGTATCTCTATTTGATACAATGGTCTTTGACACGTCATGTACCTTTACCATATCTCTAAAGAAGTGTTTAACTATGAAGCTAGCATCATCTACCTTGTGGCATAAAATAAAATGAGCCATCTTGCTAAATCTATCCACGATCACAAAGATTGAATGAAATCCCTTTTGTGTTTTGAGTAGACCAAGGATAAAATACATGTTAATGTCTTCCCATAGGGATGAAGAAATGAGGAGGGAAGTGAACAAGCCATGAGGCATGGTCTTGGCCTTGGTTTGTGAGCATCCAATGCATTTATGACAATGCCTTTGAACATCTTTTCTCATGTGTGGCCAATAAAATCTTTCTTGAAAAATGCTAAGAGTTTTGTCCACTCCAAAATGACCCATGAGACCTCCCTCATGTGATTCATTGATGAGGAGTTTCTTACGGGAATCTTGAGGCACACATAATTTACCCTCTTTGAACAAGTATCCCTTGGACATATAGAATTCCCATTAAACCCTCTTTTGACAAAGATGGAGGAGTAGAAATCATATTGTTCATATATTTCACCCATGCGTTCAAAGCCAAGAATTTTGGAATCCAAGTTTAGAGAAAATGTTGCGCCTCCTAGAAAGTACGTCAGTTACAACATTTAGTTTTCCCTTCTTATATTTGATCACATAGGAAAATTATTTTAAGTATTCCATCCATCTTGCATTTTTTTGTTCAACTTGTGTTGTCCCCTCAAATATTTAAGTGACTCATGGTCACTATATATGACAAACTCTTTGGAGACTAGATATTGCTCCCAAGTTTGAAGGGACCTTTATAATGGCATACAACTTTTTGTCACAAGTGTGATAGTTAAGAGTGGAACCATTGATTTTTTCACTAAATAGGCAATGTGGTGCCCCTTTTGTAACAAGACTCCACCTATTCCCACACCACTAAGCTTGCATCACATTCTATCTCAAATGTTTTTGAAAAGTTTGAAAGACCTAAAATTTGTGCATTGGTGAGTTTTTCCTTGAGTTGCTTGAAAGCCAATTCTTGTCTCTCTTCCCACTCAAATTTCACATCCTTTTTCACCAACTCATTGAATGGTGATGCTATGCTTGAGAAGTTAGGTAAAAATCTTCTATAGAAGGAGGCATATAGGTACAAATCTCCTAACTCCTAGAATAAAAATTAGTACTTATTGTCTTTGGAAAACTTTGAGAAAATAGGGCACTAATGCCACTCTTTAACATCAAATGCCAAGATTTTGAGCTGCTGGAAAGAGCTCAAAATACACAAAACAGAGAGCAAAATTACAGCTACACGAAATTTTCCACACTAGTGGTAATGGTCAAATGCACAACACTTTTGGTACTTTGCTAGGCTTTTTTGATACTTCTTTTGTAGCATTTCTGATAAGGTTTTAACTCTTCTTTTTTCACTTCTTTTAAGTGCAAAACAAGACCACTACACATCCAAAATAGATTTGATATTTTGATTTTGAAAGCTCAAAAAATAAAAAATACAAAGTAGAAAAAACCTACTAGAATCAAAAGTAGAATTTGAAACTCAACAAGACATAAGGGAATTTTTTTTATGAACTTACCAATGATCTAATGATGCCTCTATTTATAGGCTAAGGGTGTCTCCAAATTGTAGAAGCAAAAACCTAAAAACTCAAACTTGGCTAGCTTGGAGAACAAGGTGAAAATCCTCTCCATTAGGAGGAGGACATGCGGCAAAAATCCTTTCTATTAGAAAGAGGACATGTGGCGATTACCTATAGAAAATCCTCTCTAATGTGAGAGTGACACATGACCACTAACACATAAGTGAGATACACACTCCCTTGCTCACCAAGATAACTTGAAAAGTGTTAACCCCCTTAGTGAACAAGTTGAGGCTTCTACTTGGTTTAACATTGGGCCTTGGCCCTTTGTTGACTTAAGTGGTCAAAATCCCTATTCTTCTCGGTCAAAAATACATGGCCCAAAAATAAATCCTACACTACTAGACCCATAATACAAAACTCAAAATAAATCCTAGACTACTTGGCCAAAAATACAAGGCTAAAAAATAATTCCTACTCTAAAAGCTCCATGATGGCCTAAAAGATAGAGTCTAGACCCATCTTCCACAAACTACTTCAACTCCTCTTGAAAGTGTTTGATCATGACTAGGGGATATACCATCAGATACAAAGTATAAAAGTAGAAAATGTACACTATCAAAATGACTATTTATTGAATGAGTGAAATGTTTTTTATGATATCCATGGAAGGTTTTATCAATCTTAGAATCAAAGAACGTAATGGATAAGGTACATAGATAGTAGGAAGACACCACAATATTTCAAAGACTAGCCATATGAACTATGTGCTAAAAATACTAAAAAAGTAGGTGAAAAAAAAAATAGTAATAATACACTTTTTGTGGTTTGAAGAACCTTTAACTTGTTTTGAATATTAACAATCAATGGTAATTTTTTACCTCGACACAAATCCTATTTAAGTCTTTTTTGGAGTTTTTGTACACAAAGTTATGTCAATTTGAAAATTTAAGTGTGACACTAATTTATATGTTGTGCTCTACACCAAATTTAGCAAATCTAATGTCTAAACCTTTCATTTCATTCATTTGCCAACAACACCAAAGTTATAAAAAAAGTCAACCATGTGAATGTTGCACCAACAATCTCAACTAAAGATAACTTATATTTGATAGTTTTGTATGTACTATTAATAAGCAAAACAATGCTAAATGCCTTCAATGATTTTATTGAATCATGGTATGTCAAATAACATTTATCATAATTTCCAATGTCTCATCAAACCTATTTTAATAAATATACATGTCACGCGACCATAATTATTGACTTTTACATTTTAACTTATCTTTGATATACATATTTTATATTGTACATTCACTTGATTAATCTTCTTCAAAGTCCATAAAATGATTTTGGATTTCACCAAACTTTTAGTCATGTTAACAATATGAATTTTTCATTAGTTTTTCATTTGCTAACTCATAATTATGATATCCATAAAGTAACTTCACAATTCATCTTCTACCATTATTCATTATTTTGTCATGCAATTTAAATGGATAATCACATCATCCAATTTTAGTTATAATCAATTGTAAATTACTTTTGTAATGTATATATTTTTGTAATGTATAGTTAATTAATGGATTTTTCAAATAAATCATCTCATAAACCAAACAAATCATGATTACTACAAACATAAGCATCATTATTCTCATAATAAAATTTATTGCTTTCTAGAACATGTAATCCAAAAGTTAAAAAATTAACTTCTAGATTAGATAATGCAAAAGTTAAAATACAAAAATAAATACAAAAATATAATTAATTCTACATTATTTAAGAACCAAACATATTTCCACATTAATCAATATGGAAGAGTGTATGACAATTTGAAAGTTTATTTTGTTTTCAGATTATAAAAGTTAAATTTTGAAAGTAGGAATAGTTCTCTCTGAACTGTGCAATCCGAAACTAAATTATAACTATGAATCATAAAATCTAGAATTTTACAGCAACTAAGTTGAACTTGAAATTACTGTGGATGACTCCATCTAAAAGACTTTCTAATTATTTTAAAAATATCTGAAAAACTAGTTCTACCTTTCTTATTGTTCGGAATGCTTTGATGAAAAGAACCTCAAAGGAGTTGGTTAAGTTCAGCTTTCACATTTTATAACACTCTTGCTAAATCCAATGTAAAAAGTAAGAGATCATATGTAAGGACACTAATCTAGAGCATCCATGAATGTTTTGGAGGTTAAACAAGTTATAGAACAAAAATGACAAATTAAAAATTGAAAAAGAAGGTGTGGGAGGAAAATCTGAAAGTAAATTAGCTTTCTGTGAATTTTTAACGGGCTTTCTCAAAGCCCAACCCCAACCAGAGCCACGTGGCTCTTGGAACTATATTAATTTTTTTTGTAAGGAAAGGACGGAGAAAAGAAATGACCGGGGAAAGAAAGACTGTTGTGTTTAAATAAAACAAGAAGGATAAGAGAGAAGCACCTTCTTCTTCTTTGTAACAACAATTTCACACTCAATTTCTTCCAATTCGCGTTAGTTAACCCACTTGCTCTAATCCCCTCTCTGCACTGTAAGCGCTTCTTCCTCCTCTTCAATTTTCGCTCGCTGTTTCCGTTTCCGCTTTTGGTATTCAATTCTTAAATGTTAAATGAATAGTACAAGCTTTTTGGGGTGCTTTTGTTTTTCACTTTTTTTTGGATGTTTACTGAATTTTGTGCCATGAAAGCGTGTCGGTATTTTGTTTGTGTTAGTTGTTTTTTAGCTTTCGTTTCTGCTTTCGCTGCATTTACCTTAGTGGTTGAAGTTGAGGTGGCTGTTTTGTTGGTTTATATGGGTTTTCGGAATGGAGTGCGTGTATTTTAAATTGCGTTGTGTTGGTGACTTTGGTGTTTATGGTTTTCAGCGTTGTTGATCGGTGAAGTTGGTGAGAGACAAATCTTGAAGAGTTTTGGATCTGTTTCCGGGGAAACCCTAGTTTTCTGCCGTGAGTATTTGGAAATTGGGATTCTGTGGAAATGCAAGCTGAGGATGGAACTAGCAATGGTGATAAGTGGGCTGTGTTGGGTAGGAGGTCAGACTCTGAAGATAGAGATTACGGGGGTAGAAATCTAGGTAGAAACAATGTTGCTGGAGGTGAAGAAGATCGGGGCTTGAAGGATGAATCTTTAAAGGATGGGGTTGTGGTTGAAGGTGAAGAAGTTCGGGGTTTGAAGAAGGAATCTGTTGATAGTAGGGTGACGAGTAAAGGTGGGAATGGTATTGCTGAAGGTGAAGAAGTGCGGGTCTTGAAGCGTGAAGCTATAAATAATGGGGTGACGCACGAAGGAGGAAATGGTGTTGCAAATAGGAAAGAAGTTTTGGGTTTGAAGAATGGAACTGTAAATACCGGGTTAACAGTTGTGGGGGTCAATGGTGTTGCTGAAGGTGAAGAAAAAGTTCAGGACTTGAGTAATGAAACTGTAAATAATGGAATGGTACTTGAGGTTGGAAATGGTGTTGCTGAAAGCGAAGAGGTTTTGGGCTCAAAGAAGGAAGTTATAAATAATGGAGTGGCAATTGCTGATGGGAATGTTGTTGCTTACAGTGGAGAAGATCTGGGCTCAAAGGATGAAGCTGTAAACAATGAGGTGGCAATTGCAGATGGGAGTGGTGTTACTCCAGTTGAACATGATCGCTTGAAGAATGAAACTGTAGATCATGTAGAAGTACTTACAAATGGATTTGGTGTTGTAGAAGGGAAGTCTGGTGCAGTTGAATGTTTTCGAACATATAAGAGGCGCAAGCATGTAAAATGTGCTTCAGAATTTAAAGTTCAGGAGAACAGCAGAAAGCATTTGGAAGTGGTAAGTTACCTGCTCGACCAGTTTTTCCCTACTGCTTTTACAACATGTGTGCCTTTGATGGTTCTATATTGTCATCACTCCGTACAAGATGTTTCATGTGTCATGCATGTCATATTATAAAATTGTTAGAGGTGGTGATAGCTGGTAGATTGTTAGGTTTATGTTAAAAAGAGGTCAATCACCTTTTTTTCTTTTTTTTTGGTAAGATACAAACGTGCCTATTACTTGTAGTTATGGAATAATTTGCAGGAGTGCTGATATTCAGGGGTATATGGATTGGATTGGACTTGTAATTATAAAAATGTTTTAGTTAACTAGTTTGAAAAATATGACTATGGAGAGATATTATCCTTCCTTGGTTAATTATGGATGATTTACTCTGGCTATATTTGGGTTGATGTAGTACGGTGGTTGTTTCTTTAGCTGCTCCCTAAGGCATTTGTTCTAACATACGATATTAGGTTTCTGGTCTTTGGTTTCTTGCTGTGGCTTTGAAGTATATAGTAGTGAGTATTTGTAGAAGATTTATTAAGCTCAGTGATGCATTAGAAAAACGTAAAGTAGAATGCTAGTGTTAGTAGAAGAAATATTGAATACTGCTAATCATTTTGTCTCTGTGCTCTTTAGTCTTAATTTGCTAATGCTTCAAAGATATGGAGTTACTTGGACACAAACACAGATAGGATCTAAGTTCAATAAGTATGCTAAATGTTAGTAAGAATAACCTAAGTAACCCATCATGAGCTGCATTTGATTATTAGGTGTGTTACTTATTGTTAAATTTGTGAATTTAAGAACAAAAATGATGAGGAGAACATCTTCACATGACAAAATCTGGGGATCATTTCTCTTATACGTTTTAGATATTGTGCATTGGAGCAGCTATGGCTGGTTAAAATTTTATTACGTCCAAAGTGGAAGTGTACTCAGTTCAAACACAAGGGAAAAATGTATTTTGGTTGTGGATCATACTTGATAGTTTTATTTATGACAAAAGAGAACTAATTGGCAAAGTCAATGTTTGACATTGCTATTGTGCAAAGATCAAATCCTCATGCATGTACACTGTTGAATGAAGAATAATTATGTATAAAAGTAAAGCTGAGTTGCAACCTATGTTCTGTATTTTTTGTAAACTCTAGGAAAGAGAGAAACATTAAGTTGAAACCATGTGCTTTTTAGACAACACAGGAGTTCTATTTATATTGAGAAAAAAGAATTAGTACAATAAATAGAGGAGATTTGATATCCTCTAGTAATAAATATACGATACAGGAATAATAAAAAAGGTTCCTAGTAAAACAGATAATCTGGATATTCTTCATTATATAGGGGATCAATTCCGTATTTCTAAAATTTTAACACCCCCCTTCAACTAGAGCATATATGTTGTATGTTCCCGAGTTACTACAAATATAGTGAATCTTGGTCCTCTTAGAGACTTGGTGAATATGTCAACCAACTATTCAATAGAGTTGACAAATCTAGTAGTCCAGTATCCAGACTCCAATTTTTCTCTTTTGCAATGAGAATCCATCATAATATGTTTGGTTCTCTCATGAAAGATAAGATTAGGGCAATGTGTAATGTTGCTAGATTGTCACATTCAAGGTGCATTTGGGAATTTTCATCAAATTTGAGCTCTTTGAGAAGATGTTTTAAGCCATATGAGCTCAAAAGTGACTAATGTCATTGCCCAATATTCTGCTTCTAAACTTGAGCTTACCACAACATTTTTGGTTCTTACTTTTCTGCAATATTAAATTACCTTAAACAAAATCACAATTGATTTACCAGCTAGAAGGGAACTAACTCCCAAGTACCACTACTTTGAAGGGCACACATCTTATTAACCGTCACTTATCACCACTCTTGGTGAGATAAAGCTTCACCTAGAGACCTGGAATGGAAATAGAAGATAATAAGGACAAATAAGTATAATATATGGTGGGAAAAGGATGATAGTTGTGGTTTGCGCAGTGGGGAGAAGGGTTATGGGTAAAACATGTACCTATTTGAATAGTAATTGGTCAATCATTTTAGAGAATATTAGATTCGGTACAAAAGATAGTGTTGAGGAAAGATTGAGCTCAACCTCTGTTATATCATTATTTGTCCAAGATGGATTTCGTACTAGAATTTCAATAGGCCATGAACAATATTGATATACTTCAAGAGGTGCTGGAGAAACATCCTCGAGTTACAACAGAGTCATCTAGTGATGATGAAAGAAGATCGACGTGGTGGGAAAGTGACTGTATATGTCGCCATTGGAATGAACAATTGTATTATATCGAACAAACTCAAAGAAAGAGATTTAGTAGACACGAAATACCTTTTGAAGATTAGGATAGAAACATTGATACTCATTATGAGAGTAATGATATTCTATGAAGACACATTGAACGACCAAGGAGGAAGTTTATCTTGACTAAGTGAGTTTATGCACAAAACATGTGTTACTAGAAATAGCTGGAGGAAGTCTATGAATGAGTAAAAAGAAGAGAGCAGGGTGCCCAATCATTAAGACAATCAATGGCATCCGATTAATATGGTAACATACTATAACGACGACATCCACCCTAAATTATGAGAAAGATGAATATGAAGAAGTGTTTGAGTATAGTTTCAATTATATGTTTGTTTTGTCATTCATATTTTGTTGAGGAGTATAAGGACATGAAGTTATGTAAATGATACCATTAGATGGCATGAATTGTTGGAATTGGATACTAGAGGACTCTACTATCTTGACACTAGATTGTCAATGTAATGTCTTGTTTAGCAACCCCATCTCCTAAGCTTTTACATGATTGCTCGGGTAATCCACATTTATCAAAATTGAAAAGTATGATTCCCAAACATAGCAAACTCCAAAACCATATTTGGAATACATATCAATTAGGAAAGTATGAATGTGAGTCATGTCAATTAGGAAAAGTATTCGGTCTTTTTTACCAAAAAAGAATTGAAAGAAGATGCAACTTTGTATTCTCTATAGTTTATTTTACCATTTGGGGTCCAAGCCGAACTCATCCTTTGGGTTTTGTTATTTTGTAATTTTTGTTGATGAATGTTCTCATTGTACCTAGGTTTACTTAATGAAGGATTTGTCTGAACTTTTAAATAACCGTCTGTCCTTGGTAAAACTAAAAACTAATTTGTCAAGATCTTAAGGGGTGATAATGCCAAAGAATACCCTTGTAGTTTTTCCACTAATGCACATGGCGTTTTACACCAATCTACTCGTCCTTATACTCCTCATCAAAATAGTATAGTAGAGAAAAAGAATAAACACTTAGTTGAAATCACTTATACCTTGTTGCTTGGTGGTGTCAATGTACTTGTCCATCACTCCTGTTATGCCATTCTTATTGCCTAATTAGACACAATAAAGTTGCATATTCCATTGAATATTCCTTGAGTCTTTGGTTGTGTTTTGTCATGATGTGTCTTCAGGTTTGGACAAACCCAGCGTGAGCTATCAAATGTGTCTTTTTAGAATATTTTTGTCTTCAAAAAAGGTGTTAGTGTTATTCCCTAACACCAAAAGATATTACATGTCTGCAAGTGTCACCTTTTTGGATGAAACTCCTTCCTTCTCTTCCTCCATGGAAGGTGTTAACTTTTTCCATAGGGTCTTGCCTATTCTTTAGTGGAGCCCTTTGTATATCCTATTCCTAACACTGTAGTTTCTCCCAATTATCCAAATTCCTCTCATTAGCCCAATTCACATGGACCATCACCTCCTTTTATCACTTACCAATGACGAACTCAAATGATTGGTCCAATACCTCATGGTGTGTCCTTTTCATCATGTCCTTTACCATTGTTGTCCTATACTACATCTAATAATGAAGATTCTAGATGGCCTATTTCCATTCGGAAATGTATTCGCTCTACATGCAATCCTCATCCTGTTTACAATTTTCTAAGCTATCTTTGTTTGAGCCCTTTCTATTCTTTTTTCTCCTCTATATCTTTCATTACCATTCCTAAAAATGTGAAGGAGATACTTTATAATTTTGGATGGTGACAAACCATGATTGTTAAATACATGCTCTTGAACATAATGGCACATGAGACTTGGCTCCTCTATCACTTGGACAGAAGGTTGTTGGTCATCGTTGGGTTTATGCCATTAAAGTTGGGCCAAATGGTGTAATTGATCGCCTTAAAAATAGATTGGTTGCCAAAGGGTATACTCAAATCTATGGTCTTGATTATTGTGATACTTTTTCTTCCCTACCTAAAATGACTATTGTTTGCCTCTTTGTCATGACAATTATATGCCATTGGCCTCTCCATCAATTACATATCCAAAATGTTTTCCTTCATGGTGATTTAAAAGAGGAGATTTACATGACACTTGACTATCATTTTATTCAAGCGAAGATATTATCCAGAGAAGTTTGTACCAAGATGTTGGATCGGTTGAAAATTTACTATATGATATACCTATCTTTCTAGGTTGATTTTGCTCTTTCCTATACTCGTTGTATTAGAACTCTATCAATATAAATATGTTAAGATATGAGAGGAGTGTTCAATCTCTCTCAAACTCTCAAATAGTCTCTTTTATTTCTCAACTGGTGAGATAGAGGATATGGGAAGAAAGCGTGATAGATTCTTTTCCTTTTTTTAATCTTACATTATAATAATTTGCTTCATTGCAAATAATTAGTCCAGCCAAGGGGTTAAATTTGTCAGCTCATTACTTTATTTGAATTGCATTATATTTTGACAGTTACTATTATAGTAGTATTTGTATTTAATGTGGGAATAAGAAGAGAGAAAATTTTTCTGTAATCGAGATTTGTGCTTCACACTATAGCAATTTATGACTCTGGCCTCTGTCCAGACATGACTTCAAGCGCACTAAACACTCCTGGTTCTTTCTGCAAAGTTGTTTTTGAACTTTTCACGCTATATACTTTATTCTTTCTGCAAAACTGTGATTTAATTGTAGGCAAGACTTAAATAGATTATTTACTTGACCATTGGGGGAGTGTCGTACTAAAGCATTTATATCATTCATTAATCAATGATAATGGTGGTATGGAGTGGTGTATATGAGATGCACTTATGGTTCATCCTAAAATTAGTTGTGCCACTACAATGACTGTTGATCAGTTAGAAGTTCACTTGCTTACAGGACATGTTCCTTCAGTTTTACTTTTCTCATTTTTTTCTGCAGGAAACTCTTAAAATTGACAGTAATGGTCAAGAACGCTCTTTGGATTTAGATTGTTTGCTTTACAGATTACAGAGTGAAGCTAATGGGCAAGAAAATGCTGTGCATAATGGATTTTGTACTGAGCCTGATGGCCATGGTGCAACTGAAAGGTGTCAGCGATTGTTCTGCGATATCTTAGCCTCCGAAGAGTTCAGTTCATTATGTAAAGTACTGCTTGAAAATTTCCAAGAAATGAAACCTGAAACTATATTTGACTTTAGCCTGATAAACTCAAGGATGAAGGAACAAGCTTATGAGCAAACACCTACACTTTTCTTATCTGATCTTCAACAGGTAATTTATAACAGCTTGCCTCTCGTTACAACTTTTACGAAGCTATGATTTCTCTTGAAAATTTGTAAAATTTAGGTAACTGAATATGTGCTTTAATTGAGTGCCATGATGATGATGTGCTTGTTCTTGTTCTTTTCTTTTTGGTGAAAACATTGCTCTTAGTTTTAGATCTCTAGAATCTTTTAACAACTTCTAATAGAACACTTAATATCCTACTAACAAGATATGTTTGCTTTATTGGAATCCATATGACTTTTTGCTGAATTGAGAAACACACATGTGTAACTAATTTCTAGAACCCATTGAGTTCCAAAACCATGCCATGATCATAGAGTCTTCTTCATCCCACGACTTGAATGTAGGATAATCTTTTGGGGCATCATTGGTTAAATGGATAGCCTTTCCTTTTGTTTTCAAGATGGTCTTAATGAGTTGAGACGGGTTTAGATAATTTTTTTCATTCCATTGAAAGGCTAAATGATAATTCTACTGCATTGTGGGGGGCTTGTCTCCATTTTCCATTTCGCCATTACAATTATGTGCAATTAAGGAACAAAAAAAAATGACAAGTGAACTAGACAAAGATGCAAGATGCACAATATTGGATGTATGAGATTGTGAAGCAATGAAGGTTGGATAAACCGGTGTTATCAAATTTCGGCCATGGTGGAAACCAGTAACGTGTTTCCAAGCTGCCGCCACAATAAGGCAGTGGCGAATCGGATTTTTCGTGGCAGCCCATAGTGGCCGCTTTGTGCATATCGGCTGGCAAATGCAGAACGGCAATGCCGGAAAAAAAGGAGTGGAGAAAGAAGAAGATGGAGAGACCAGCGGGACCAACAGGAGAAGAAACAAAGCGGCGGCACAATATTCTTGAAGAAGAGAAACCTAAACAGCAAGGATATATTTATTTTTTAGGGTTTAAAACACATTGAATGGATCAGGCCCAAAAACATTTAATTTAACCTAATAGGCACACCTGGACAACAAGGTAAAACAGGTTTAACCACATGGTAAAAAAGATTTAAAACACATGGTAAAAAAGTAGGCCAGGTCCAATAAAATTCAATTTAACCTAATAGACACACAACTACCCTCTCTCTCATTCTCCTTCAGCCTCCCTTTACCCTTTCTGTTAGTGTCACACAGCCAATGACCAGGACAGCTCAAGAACATCCCACAAAATAGTTTCTCTCTTATTCTGTCTCATTGAATTTATGTGATATATATACATACATATATGCGTATTTTGGATAATTTTTGAAACAAGCACAACCTTTTCTAGGAAACAAACCCCTGAGATTGCAGGATTGATATGCTAGTAATAAAACCAAGATACATAATTAAACTAGTAGGAATAAAATCTAAAACTTCCTAAAATATCTCAGCAGTTGTTTGAGCAAGACCTGGCAACAACAGCTTGTTTCTTAGACCACCCAGAGATGAGATTTGATATAAGAAAAATGACAGCTTAGGAGGTGGACCTGCGATCATTACGATCTGTAGCCTAATCTGTATCACCAAAAGCTTGTAAGGGAACAGGAGAGGCAGATGTCATAATATGAAGACCATGTAAAATACTAACTATCATATTATTCATGCACCAGTAAAAAGTACTACTTATCATACTACTTAAGATGAAGACCATGTAAAATACTACCTGTAATATCAAATCCGAATTCTAAAATGGTTTAAGAGCCTGCTCTAGATCTGTTATTGGGCCACCTATCATATTATTCATGCACCAGTGTTTAGCTGGGGCTGGAGGTTGATGTATTTCTAGTGTTTCACTAACTGGTCATAAGGCCAATGTAGTGTATACCAATAGGGACAAGCTGGTTTTGTTAATGAGTTAGGCTTAACTTCAAATTATTAGAATACAATACATGTAGTGTGAAGGTTCATCCATGATTCCTTGGCCTATATTTGATATACACCCAAATCAGATATAATCAGATTGTCAAGAGCTAATTAATGACTGCCGACAAACTTGTCTAATTTTGCAAAAAAAGGATAGTTCCTAAAAATGTTATCAACTACTATATTTCCTAAGATGAATAAATTATTTTAAATCCTATATCAACATGATTGCATCAGAGCCATCCATCATCTTTGCCTAATCAGAACTGTCCACAATCTTCAGGGTATTTCTTTACAGTGTTTGTAAATTTCTAGCCCGAGTAGGTAACAGGAGAATTTAATTTCTTATTTTACATGACTTGGCCTTGTTGATATTCTTAGGTTTGGCAGAAGCTTCAAAATACTGGCCATCAGATTGTTGCTATAGCCAGGAGCCTCTCCAACTTGTCAAAAGCTTCCTTCTGTGAGCGGGTAAAGAAAACTCTTGTTAATTATTTTCCAGTTCCATAATATTTTCATTGCTTCCGAATTTTATTCACTTTTAGCTGGGTTACGTCTTTTTCTTGTTGTTTATAAATAATTTCTTTTCTATGTTGTCAGGTTGTGATTTCAACGCCCAGATCCTTCGAAGACGGAAAACAAGTGGTAAGAGTGTCTATTTTATTCTGATATTTCATGTGCTGATCATGCATATATCTGGATCGAGTTTAAAAAATCTGATGTTTAGATAAATTGACTTGAAAGCACCTTGGATCTAGTAATCAGAAAAAGTTTGCGCACATTCCAAATCCTCTCACACTTCTGCCACTATTCTATGCACATGTACAGGAGAGTATTATTTTTACCTTGATATGTAAGTTGCATTGTATTGTAAGATTCAGTAATGAAATAAAAATACATGTATATGCCCTGGTGTTTTTTAAAACAAAATGAAAGACGAACCATGTTTCAGTTTTTTGTGTAAAAACATGACATAAAATTATGAAGCAAACCCCAAGCAGTCTTTTTAAGTGACAGAAGTTTCTCTGTGTACTATATAATGCAAACTTCAAATTCCAATGAGGCTGTTTTTAACTTTGGCTTGCTGGTTTCACTTTTCACCATTAGTAATAAAGAAACAAGTTGCAAGCCTTCTAGCTACTGAAAGAGACCAATGCTGTCTATTATGGTGACCAAGACACATGCTGTTGATTGTTAATCAATTCTAATTGGAAGCACTAGAGCTTAGACAAATAATGACTGTCTTTTTTGTTCACTTTTGTCTTGGCTATATCATATTCATCGTTGTAGCATCAATTTCTGTTGCATTATTCTGCATGATCAAAGACCAAAGGTTCCTCTATTATCTTCTATCTTTTCTATTTGATTTTCTCTTAAAAACTAAATGAATGTAGAATGAGTTCTGGTTGTTTAGTATGACCAGAATTTATCGCTTATCAGCCCTATGGTAACCACCCAATTTGACTTGGCAATTTCTTAGGTGAAATGCTTGGTAATGAAAAGATTAATCCCTATATATTGAAAATTTTCCCTACCTTTAAAATGTTATTTTCCTCTGGTTGATAGATACGATAAGTGTAGTTAATTTTTCCTCTGGTGTCTAAATTTTGCTGTTATCAGAACACACTGGTGACTTGTTTGATTTTTTAGACCTATGTGTTTAAGTATCTTCCTAGGTTTTGCAAGTCTAACTATTCATGGTGCATGGATTGTTTATGCTGTTCAATCAGAGTACCAAATGCACTTCACTTGATTTGAAATTTTCCTTGAGATATATTAAAACGGTGTTGATTTTTATGTTTTGTCAAATGGCTGTGTAACCAGGAATCAATCTCTCACATGAAGCCGGAGCGGAGAGTAGAATGTGTTACATTAAAAATTGGCAGTTGCAGGCATTGTGGAGACAAAGCAGAAGGTGTAGACTGTTTGGTTTGTGATTCATGTGAAGAGATGTATCATCTGTCTTGTATTGAGCCTGCTGTAGAAGAAATACCCCCTAAAAGCTGGTTCTGTGCCAATTGTACTGCCAGTGGAATTGGATGTCAACATGAGAACTGTGTGGTGTGTGAACGGTTGAATGTCCCAAAGAAACTGGACGACAATGACGGCAAGGAAATCATCCCTACAAAAGAGGAAAAACTGAATGAATTGGAGGAGAATTCAATCTGTACTTGTGATGGGATTCCAGTTTCCGCTGGGCCGAGACATCTATCTGTCTGCAAAATTTGTAAAATAGTGGTGCAGCGTGGAAAAATAAAAATCTGTGGTCACTTATTTTGCCCCAGTAAGTACTACCATGTAAGGTGTTTGTCTAGTAAGCAGCTTAGGACTTACGGTCACTGTTGGTATTGCCCTTCTTGTATATGCCAAGTCTGCTTCACTGACAAAGATGATGATAAGATTGTTCTCTGTGATGGCTGTGATCATGCATACCATATGTACTGTTTGAAACCTCCGCTGAATTTGATTCCTGTGGGGAAATGGTTCTGCATAAAATGTGATGCAGGGATACTAGCAATACGCAAGGCAAGAAAGGCATACGAGAGCAAGAAAGGGAAAATTGGACAGAAGGATTTAAAGCCAAATGAAGACATTGACAAGAAATGGAACAGAAAACGTGAACGGGAATCTGATAAAGTTGGAGGAATGGAGATGCTTATAACTGCAGCAAATACTCTGAATTCTGAAGAGAAAATGAATGCAATCCAGATTGAGTCAGAGAGAACATTAAAATAAGGGCGTATGTGCTAACTGCTAATACCTAATGTTTTCTATTTCCTGCATTTGTTTTAGATAACTGATTTTGTTAGGCTGTAAAACTACGATAGATTTTTGCTGACTTTTGGATACATGCCGTTTTTGGTGAGAAAGGATTTTAGAGGCCAAAGAGCATAGAGCATCAATAGAAACTGTGATACATGAAGTCTTGGTCCTTTTGCAGGTCGTATAGCATTGTAATATATGTGATTGATATGAAAATTAATTGGCTACTTTGCTCCATGCAGAATATAATGTTCTGATTGTCATGTTTTGGAACCGGATGTTCTTTAAATTAGTGTCTAGGTCCGGTGTGTTGATAATCAAGAGGGGGGTGTGTTTTATCCGTTTACATTTCAATGTTTCAATAACAATTTCGTACAAGCCATGAACAGCAGTTTACATTTGATGCCTGATTCAATGAATAGTTTTGGGGGTGTTTGAAAGAGTTTCTTCCACATTCAACTTAGTTTGCAAAAACTGGTTTCTTCAACTCTAAATTTAGTTAACCAAAAGTATACTTTTTTCAGCTTATTTCTGAAGTAAGCTTCACGGTTGAGTTTATGAATAAGTTCTCCAGTAATACATCTCTTAAAAAATAATTAAGTTGTTTATCCATATACACCCTTTTCAACATAACCTCGCACTGGTAGTTTCTTCTCTAGGAATTCGGGAAACACTATTCTTTTTTTCTCTGTATAAGTTCTGAAGTGATTTATTGATCTTATTTTGCATTAATCTAAAGCCAATAATAAAGTTTATGATTTAAAAAAGAGTTTTAAATAGAGGGAATTTGGTCTTCTGTATATAAAATTGCCGAAATGTTACTTGTTGATCCTGTATCATTGTAGCATTGGGCAGGAGAATGGTAGTTTTATGATGAAATTTTTTATATGAAAGTAGTGAGTTTGTAAATTTAATGTAAACTCGACAAATAGTTATAATAATTTTAATTTAATTATCCGCTTTAAAAATAGGCATTTGAAAGAAAAAAAAAACCTTTGGGGAAGGATTTTGTAAAGACAAACCGGTAGTATTTGATGCCACAAATACAATTTTAAATTACTTGCTCTTCTACTTTTTACTAACGTTGACTCACATCCCAAAATTATTGACATAACCGACCAACATTTTGACTTTATATACTTTGTCTGTTAAGAGCGAAGCCTAAAAATTTTTAACATCATAAAATAAGCTGTTAATTAATTTGAATTTAAGTCAAATTAGTGTATTAGAGTGTAGAATCAGTCTCTAATTGTTGGACCAAGACTAAAATCAACTAAACAAACAATTTTTGCCCACCCTACAACAAGAGGGAAGTATTTTTATCATTCGCCATTCATTGAAATTACAATTTCAAACGAAAATTAATACTAATATTTGTTCTTATCTTATTCTTTTTCCTCCATCTTATTTTTTCCCAAAGGTTTGAATTATTAACCATTGGTAGCGTACTTATAGGAGAGCTCATTAACCATTCTTTAACTCCATTATAATAATTGTAGTTTCTTACATATTAAAATTCTAGTATTATTTAATTTAAATATGAAGAAATATTCTCTTGAATTATATTCCACTTCTAGCGTTATCAAGAACTTCAGGAGTACACACTTATAACATAAATTCTAACTTAGTAAATTGAAAATTTCAAGACTAGTTCTCTTTTTCATTACGTGACACTGTAGTAATTTTATTTTAAATGTAATTAAAAAAATGTATTTATTAGATATGAAAATCTAATGTTAGACTCCAAAATCACCTTAATTGTAGGTATACAGAAAAAGTTATAAATATTTTCCTTAAGTTGTTTTTGTTATGAAACCATTAAACAAGAAATTGTATCTTCTATTTTGCACTTCTGTTTATACAATCTCCTTCTGAATTTAGTTATATGATACAAAAATGAAGATTAGAAACCTTAGAATAAGTGACTTAAATTGGAAAAATTCACATTAAATTTATACATAAAACGGTCTAAATTAGGTTGAGTCTAGAGAGATGTTCAATATTTCGACTGCATTAGTTGTTTTTTTGACTTTTTTTCTAGTGACCGTTCTAAATTTGGGAATGATTGAATTTCAACCATTTTGAAATTAGTATATGAAACAACCATCATTACACTATCAACATAACTATTGTGCCACCTTTACCCCCTAATGAACTTTTTTTGAGCATTGAGCTACTGAAAAGTATACAGACTGAAATTTGCTATATCTACAGCAACTAGAATAACCAAATATCACATTAAATATTCAATAACTTTCGCCCTTCTTTATATCCCTTCACTGGTGGCTTTCATCCTTTTCACCCACCACATAACGATTTTGAGTGTCACTCAAGCCAGATGAATGAAGTTGCCTTCTCTTCTTTACAAGATGTAAAGAGGTTTTCCTATCTTCTTTAGCTTCCTCGTAATCAGGCTGCACAGCAATGAAGTTTGTTCACTATCCATCTAAAACAGGAGTAAATATGAATATCCTTGGTGATTCAGCTTAAGCTTCAGAAGAGACCATGCTTATATAACAAGGGCAAGAACCTAAATTTCCAGAAAAAATCTCAACCCAAAAGTAAAATGTGATGACAATTCTCATTTGGTACTGCTAATTAAAATATTGAAGTTGTGATCAATCACTGATTAGTTTCTCCACATACTACTGCTCCAAAATGTGTTTCAGTGAAAGTGTGATTTGTAAAATTATTTACCACTTATTTAACCATTATATTTGAATGCCAATTATAGCAAGTCAATCATCTGGTTCTTGAATATATAAATATAAATCCAAGGTCAATAATGGATAATCTAACCCAACTAATAAGCAAGCATCATGAAGACACTATAAGAAAAGATTAAGAACCGAATATTATTCTGATAATGAATGCAAGAAGTACACATGTATTATGCACCTATACAGAGAGACTATCCTAATAGTTATTGGTTATAACTTTGCTGTGATAAGGAAATTAAATTACAATGAAAAGTAAATCATGTGCTAAAACAATTACTAACCTTGAGAGCTAAAGCTCGGTCAAAGCTTTCAATAGCATTATCAGGCTCACCAAAATTCAGTTGTGTTCTGCCTAGTGTGACCCAAGCCTGGAAGGATCAAAATTGAAATGTATGCATCAACTATGAAGCTGAAATTTACTAGCTTTGCTCTAGTACGCATTATCATAGGTGATTCAAAATCAAACTTCGGCAGATTTTTTGGCATAAGTCCTACAAATACAATACGCAAAGAATTTGATATAAAATGTAACATAGTGATCATGTACCAAATCTAACACAGACATAGCGTAGTAAGCCAACCTAAGATAAATGGAACAGAGAAGAGAGAAAATAACTATCAATGAATCTGTGTACTCTTCAAATTACCTACTCAATCACAACTACACTGACTTATTTATATGAGTCATTTACTGACAGCTGTCTAATGCTGACATCTGTACAAATACACAAAAGGCACTTGTACAAAATACAAAGAAAACTCCACGGTATATGTTGAAAGTCTCATATCGACTAGAAATAATGTTAATTTAGAGTATATATGTGAGTGAAAACCTCACCTTATAAGTCAATTTTGTGAGATTGAATAAGGTTAGAGCATTTAACAATATATTACAGTAGTACACTAAGCATTCACAAAGGGTTAGAGCATTTTATCTCAAAACCAAGAAAAATCTAACAAGGTTCTAGATCTTACACTTACATTTTGTTGCTGATTCCTTTACAGTACCGAACACACATCACTTAAGCATATACATTACAAGAACAAATGTGAATCGGGTGACTGAAACTGAGTTTCAAATATATATATATATATATATATATATTCATACTACTAGTTTTCTGGGATTCAATAAACAAAATAAGACAACCAGCCCATAATTGCCTCAAATTTTAACCTATAATTGGATATCAAAATTAGGAAAATCAATTATATGCATGAGATAGATCACATACACACAAGTCAAAGTTTTTGAGTTTAAGAATTTTATATTTATTTAGGCACAATTACTACCTGAAACTAAACAAAATTACAGCACAGAATTAATGTAATAAATATCATTAGGAAGGAATATTTTAAAAGTCACAATGCGTAATGGTTATTTCAAATAAAATAGTATCATACCTCAGCCCATGATCTGTCCAATTCAGTCGCTCCTGTCAAATAGAGGGCACATAGATTATGAAATATAACAATCAGCAGAAGAAAAGCCCCAAATAACTATAATACTTCTTTGCAGAAATAAATATATAACAAATTGTAATTTAAAATTTCATTTGACTCAATACACAAGATTAAACAAAATCAAGTTCCCAGACGCACGAGTTGCAGCCTTTAAAGCATTCCAAGTGTCTCCAATTTCTAGTAAAACTTGGGCTTTTTGTTCATGCAAAATCGGAACATCAGGTGCCAACGCAAGAGCAGCCTCCCATTTACTTAGTGCTTCCTGGTACTTCCCATCCTGGAAGAACAAACATAGAATTAACCACAAAACAGGCACTGACAAAGACATAAAACATCACAAAGAGACACCAAATTTTAAAAATTGTTGAACAAGGACATGGCATATATACCCATATGAAATATAGGAAAAAAGAATCATAATAAATAAATCATACATATATATGTGTACATGTGTGTGTGTGTGAGTATGATCCTGCAATGAAGCTGCCAAGTCAGAATGGATACATGGCTAGAGAAGAAGGATCAAAACTGTTGGAGGAGTCTGGGAATCCTGGACGAGAGAAGGAGCATGAGGCAAAGGCTAACAAATTCATAATTGAGAGATTTTGTGTACTGATACTCGTAAGAAAAAGAGAATAATGAAGGGGGGATTAATGGTGTGATGACCTGGTCATTTCCCTTCATTCTTAATGGAATATTTTGTTCTTTCCTGTCATATCCTTACGTCACTGTAATTGCTTACTATTCCTTCTCCTTCATACATTGGGTGTTGATTATTGATAGATCTATGAAGCAATAACCACCCGTTTATCACTTTTAGCTTCTTTACAGTTTCAAGATTAAAATAAGTAGATATATTGGAATAAAGCCGGTGAGATATGAAATTGATACATAACAAAAGGACATGTCTTGTTTATCAATTTTACTATTAACAATCTCTTGCATGCATAAAGTGATCAAATTCTGTATTAAGTCTTAAAGCGGGTCACTAATTGTGGAGCCAAAATAATCTTGAAGTGCGGTAGTTAAACCCTAAACCAAGAAAATGCTACTCCCAACTGTAAGTAAATGTATAAGAGAGTGCCACCATAGCTATGTCCATATAGCTGAAATGCAAGTGTTTGCAAAAAGAATACTCATTAACAATACTCAAATTAATAATTGTTTGTTACCATTATTTACTTCAAATAAAAATTTGTTCCAGATAGGGTAGCTTAATTTGGAAACAGCATGAAAAAAAAAATTCAATAATCAAATTGGTATCTAGACCTAAACTTATAGAAGCAAAATCTCAGACTCAAACAGACAAAGGTCTTGTTTGGATGTCTTCTGAACAAGCAATTATAAGAACACACAGTCAAATGAATCAAGCTTCTCCAATAAGCTAAAATCAACTTATACACTTCAACTTTCATATCAGTTCCTAAATTAAGTTTTTTCAAAAACTAAACTTTACTTATGCATGAGCTAATTTTAACTTATGAGAATGCTTAGTTCATATTACTTAGCTATTTGCTTTGGTTATAAGTTCTCTTGAACACGATTATTCAGACAAGATCTAACAATGCTTTCATGTATACTTGCATAAATTGGAAAAAAACTAGGACAAACAATAAGTTCGACATGAAATGGGTAGGAATTTCAAGATATACAAGATATACAAGGGAGACTGTAGGCAAGATTTTCATACTCTAATTTTCTAATTTCTGATTGCTATAAAATCATTTAAAAGTCTTCCAAATAGCTACTCTCAGTTAATATTTTTAACAGAGTCCTTATACATTTCTTCTTTTTTTTTTTAAATAGGTCACTGTATTTGAGTGCTCAGATGGAGACAAAGCATGGAGAATAAGAGTTTGTTGATAGCTCTATGATGGTTTTCTAACCGAGGAGCAACCAATAAAAAGGTTGGGATTTTTTTCAACGCAAACTCAAGATGTTTTTCACCAAATAAGATATTTTTTACATTCTCTCAGTTCGTGTTTAGGGTGAACGTAAATTTATACAAGTTATACAAGTTAATAGAACTTTACAATCATGTAATCACGCATCACAAACCCTTACGTATGTAAATTTATTACCTTTTATAATATCTACATTATATTAAACGTGACTTTTGATTGGTTTTCACTTGAAAGTATAAAGGTGTTTAGGATCCCAGTGTACTGCGAAAAAACCACAAAAAAAGTGCTTTAGGTATAGTGTAATTAAACTCTTAAGAAAAATACTTAGTATAAAACTTTCAACATTCAGGTTCCGAAAAGCAAATCAGAGTGGGAAAAACATCAATTTTCTATATAAATAAAAAATTAAGCGACCCCTGTCTCATTAAATTGATAAAAATTCAGAAAAACGATTCAATTGTAGTCATATTTTCCCACCCTGAGTTCTTTGTACGCAGTTTTAACAACTCTAATTTATCTTAGTCCACCTTTCGCTTCTACAAAATAAATAATAAATGAACAACAGAACCAAAGACAACAACATGAGTATGTGTAACAAAGAAAAATACCACTGCCAGCTTATCTCCTTGAGCTTGAAATTCATTCGCCAATTGTGCTGCGCGAGATTGGTCAGGATCGGGAACACGCGCGCCATCTTCTGAATGGGGTTGGTCGTTATGCTCGAAGGGAAGGTCACTGAAGTGGGACAACGTGGGTAAACCACGTTTCTTTTTGTTGTTCTTCCAAGTCACTTTCATTTCCACGGTCAATTCCTTCTTCAACGTTTTTGGTTGTGCGAGTCCATGAATATCTTTCTGTGTGTCGAAACAATATGGTTTCTTCCTCTTCTATCACATTCTCTTAACTTCCCCTTTTTCCTGATGTGTTCTTCTTCATGGGCTTCTGGGTTCGTCAGTGCACACCTTCTTCCTGCACCACATCGTTTTCTCCTACACCCTCAAATTCTTGACATACCTATTATGCCCTTTGTGATTTGTATGTTTTTAAAGCTATCAAAACTCTAAAGCGGAGCTATTCAAACTTTCCCATTTAGAGTCTTATTGTTACCTACACATTCAACGCGTAATAACCAGATTTTAACAATATTTTGACAACAATCATGTGTCAAAATGTTATGAGACATTTTCTTTTGTGATGGCTTATGACTTAGGAAAATGATACTCGAACAACCAAATTTGACAACATTTCGACACAGCACACGTGTCAGCGTTTGAGAGGGCCACGTTTTAAATGAAAAAAGCTGCTGCAATCTGAGGAAATCTGATCAAACCTGCTTCAAATGTGACGTGGCGAGGACGGGCACGGGCAGTTTAAAACCCTTTTGAAGAAAAACCAACTCCTCACTGCTTTCTAGGAGTTCCCGACACTGAAACACATTCCCTGATCTGTTTTGTCTTCTCTTCTTTTCCTTTTTTTTTTTCGACAACTTTCCAGGAATTCGGAGACATATTCCTGATTCCAGATTTTTTTTGTTTTTTTATTTATTTTCTTTATTATTTCTATTTTTATATATTTTTATTATTTTTATTATTATATATTTTTTATTAAAACAAATAAAGTGTAACGAAATAAAAGACGCACGCCCCACTGTTGGACGAACGCCTCGAAAACACCAAACGCCTATGACGAGTACTAGAAAACATCTAGAACGGCCGTTCACTATGGACACGAAAAAACGTAACAAGACCGAACGTTCAATGGAGAATAAACCCATCAAGACCGAACGTTCAACTAACATAAGAAAATGACCGAACGCTATTTGCTGAACACCACAATAGGCCGAACGTTAAAAACCGAACGCTGGAGAAAATAAGCACAAATAGTACGAACGCTAAAGACAAATATCATGGAGACCGAACGTTCATCAAAACACTATGACCGAACGGTAAAGCTGCGGGGACGAACGGTCAAACGTTTGAACTGAGAATAGCCGAACGTCCTAGCGGTTGAATGGACGAACGGTCGAATAAGGCAAAGGACGAACGGCTGAAGAGAAGGACGAGCGGTAGATGAGGAGGAACGAACAGGACGAGCGGAACGATCGTAATCAAAACTTACTGTTTGGCCGATCGTTCAAAACCGAACGCCGGATGAGCGGTAGATGAGGAGGAGCGTCCTCAGACCATTTTAAAACACAGCACCGCCTATGTCGAACGGTAACACTATGAGACCAAACGTTCAGTTTGAGAATAAACATCCGAACGTTCAATCTGCGAGGACGCACGGTCGAACGCTTGGCTGGCAGAACGGTATCCGGCTAGGACTCGTTCTCTCTCTCTCGCTCGTGCACCCTTTTCTCCAACTCTCTCGTCTTCGCGCCGCTTCTCTCTCTGTCGCTCGTGCACCCTTTTCTCCAAACGTTTTGGTTGGTCGCGCCGCTTCTCTCTCTACGAAGTGATAAAATAAAATTCAAATTTGAAACGCACACCCTAAATTGCCCGTGCCCGTCCTCGCCACATCACATTTGAAGCAGGTTTGATCAGATTTCCTCAGATTGCAGCAGCTTTTTTCATTTAAAACGTGGCCCTCTCAAACGCTGACACGTGTGCTGTGTCGAAATGTTGTCAAATTTGGTTGTTCGAGTATCATTTTCCTATGACTTATGTGGAAAATGGTGTTCTCAAAATATTTTTACTCTTTTAAAAAGTTTTTCATTCTCTCTCCAGTTCACTCTGCTTTTTTTTTCTTTCTCTCTCACGAACCTAAAATCATTTAGAGTCCTTTCTCTCTTACAAACAAAACTCGTTCTCTCTCCACACTCTGTATGTTGTGGTTCAAGCTCTCTCCTTTCTTTCATTCAAGGTTGAAGGTCTCTCTACCTTCTCTTGTTGAAGCTCTCTCCCTTTGAAGCTCCCTCCCTTCTCTCGACAAAGCTCTCGTCTTTCTCTGTTCAATTTCTTGTGGGAACAACATCAATTTTGAGTGTATGAACAACATCTTATTCCATTTCAATGTGGAGGAAAAAGAGCATATGAGTAATAGGAGCAAGATAGGTGAAGTCCAAAAATAGAAAAATGGAAAATTGGAAAAGTGGGTAATAGGACTATCATTGCACTTAAACACCACCCATTCACATTGAACTCACCTATCTCATAAAATGGAAAAATTGACCCAAAATATACCAAAAACCATCATGGAGAGTGTTGTTGTTCCAACTAGGGAGTCATGTTGAACTTTATGTACAAATGACTCACAAGTCCCTGGTAATCGATTACATGACCCCTGTAATCGATTACTAGACCTTCAAAAAGAGAACAATGGTTATGCACATCATCTTAGTTGGAGCAAACCACCAAAATGGACATTTTTTTTTGAAGAAATCAATGGTCTAACCTCATCATTGGTGTAGGAAACACATCTAATAGCATTGAATTCACTCACATATCTCAAAAAATGAAAAATTCAACAAAATAGAGCAAAAACTATCTTGGGGAGTGTTGTAGTTCCAATTAGGGAGTGTTGTTGTTCCAGTTGGAGAGTCACATTGAACTTTCTATACAAATGTTCCTCAGGCCCCTGATAATCGATTACATGACTCATGTAATCCATTACCAGGCCTTCAAAAAGGGAACAACGGTCATGCACCTCACCTCAGTTAGAGGAAACCACATAATAGACATTTTTTTTTGAAAAAATCAATGGCCTAACCTCATCATTGGTGTAGGAACACACCCAATAGCATTAAACACACTCTCACATCTCAAAAAATGAAAAAAATTCAACAAAAGTAGAGCAAAAATAATCATGGGGAGTGGTGTTGTTCTAGTTGGGGAGTCACGTTGAACTTTATGTACAAATGACCCTCAAGCCCCTAGTAATCAATTACATGACCCATGTAATCGATTACTAAGCCTTTAAAAAGGGAATAATGGAGATTCACCTCACCTTAGTTGGAGGAAACCACCTAAATGGACACTTTTTTTTTTGAAGAAATCAATGGTCTAACCTCATCATTGATATATGGAACACACCCAATAGTATTGAACTTACTCACCCATCTCATAAAATGGAAAAATTAAACAAAAACAGAGCAAAAACCATGATGAGGAGTGGTGTTGTTCCAGCTGAGGAGTCACGTTGAACTTTCTGTATAAATAGCCCTCCAGGCCTTGGTCATCGATTACATGACCCCTATAATCGATTACCAAGCATGAGAAAGGCATCTGTTGAGATTGTTGATAGGAAGAGCACTAGTTTAGCTGAACCTACAATCTCAGAGCTTCTGGTTTTTTATGATGACAACATAATTAATAACACATGTGATGTTTATGTGTTACATGTTCTATTGCTTACATGCTACATGTTTCAATCAATGTATAAATCTGTTTAAAGCATGGAAAACATGATTGTGTTGATAAATTGCATTTTACTATGCTATATAATTGATTTTATTGGTGAATGCATGTCTGATGTTTTATAGAAAGAAAACCACAAGCACTTATGCTGAACCTTTTATTGTGTGGCAAAACAACAGTTTTAAGTCGACTTCATTATGGATTGTGTCGATTAAAACTCGTGGATTTGCAAAAACTTGTTCAAAGTGTTCTGTGAGGATTTTCAAAGAAGAAGTTTCTCAAAACTCTGTTTAATTGTGTTACATAGTCGATTATATGCAACTTGCATTCGACTAAGTGTGTTACTGTTTTGAAATTCTGTTAATGCTTGTGTTAAATATTACAACGTCTATATTTTTATATAAGTTGACCAAACATTTATTATGGTTCGATTGCATTAATTGCACATTCAATTAACTGCATTAATTGTTGCTAACTACTTTGACAAAATTGTTACATTCGACTGCATTAGTAGCTAAGTCGATTAAAATGCGTCTGAATTGTGAAAATTTATAAATTGACGCGAACTTGATCTCTATAAGAACTTTTGTGATTCTAACAGTTTTGTGATATTTTGCAGAGAGTGCATTCTTACAGAGAAAGGGAAAAAGCTCCAAGAAACAAGAAGTGACCGTGGTGTTCATCTACTTGTGGAGTCTTGAAGAACAAGTTAACTACATTTACAAAAGGCTGATCATATCTGCACAGTTGGGTGTTACTGAAAGATCAGAGGCTACAATCTTGCAAAGATTGGTTTGTGGTTTCCCTTTTGTGATTACAGGAAGAAGAGTGTGTTGCGTTCTTGACTTTAGGGTGGCTCAAAGGGTTGGACTGCAGGAGAGGCGATTCTTACTGCTAGTCTATTTTGCATATACCTATATTTTGATTAGAGGGTTAGAGAGATGTTTTTATATTTTTGACGTGAGGTCGCTATAAAAACCTTGTTGTAAAAACCTTGATCATTATAGTACATTGGCTTCCTGTGGTTGGAGGACACTGGATGTAGCTTGGCCGAACCAGTATAAAAACCCAGTGTTTGATCTTTCTATCCTTGCACATTTTATTCAGTCGACTGCATACTGCATTAAATCGATTATATTTCTGCTGCATAAACAAATCTTTTTCCTTTCAAGAAAGCTTTTAAAGGCATCAACTTTGCGAAAAAGATTTAAAGAAAACTTTGTTTTTATATTTCACCAATTCACCCCCCTCTTGGTGTGAGAAATTTGGCCATTCTATTTTCAACAATTGGCACCAGAGCTGGTTTTCATAAGATATTTGAAAAACAAGTCGATTATCTTTTTCTTTAAATCGACTGATCTTGAGAAATGACTTTAAATTTTCAAACTTTTGGTGAAGGTGATCCCACAAATAGACCACCACTATTTGCTAGAGAAAATTATGCTTTCTGGTAAATAAGGATGCAAATCTTTCTTGAATCCGTGGATAAAAGAGTTTGGGATGCAACTCTAAACGGTCCATTTGAGCCAACTCATATTGTTAATGAAAAAACTGTTTTGAAAAACTTTTCTGAGTGGACTCAAGATGAGAACCGAAGAGCTCAATATGATGTTAAGGCTAGAAATGTTATTGCTTTTGCACTAACCATGGATGAAATTTTCAGGATATCACAATGTAAGACTGTCAAAGAAATGTGGGAGGTACTTGAAGTAACACATGAAGGAACAAATGAAGTGAAAAGGACCATAAAGAACTCTCTTATTCAAGAATATGAGTTATTTAGAATGAAGGTTGATGAGATGATCTATGAGGTACAGAAACGATTCACACACATAGTCAATCACCTCATGGCTCTCGGGAAAGCGTTTGATAAAGAAGAGATCAACATAAAGATCTTGAAAAGCCTCAATAGAAGATGACAACCAAAAGTCACTGCTATATCTGAATCAAGAGACCTTACAAGCATGAATATGGCAACCTTGTTTGGCAAACTGAGAGAACATGAATTGGAGCTTGGAAAGCTAATGGAGGAAGAAGAAATTGAAGAAAAGAAATCTATTGCTCTAAAAGCCACAAGCAAGAAAGCTGCAAAAATTCATGAGTCTGATTCAGATGCTGATATATCAGAAACATAAATGATGAATATGATGGTAAGAAAATTTGGTAGATTCATGAAAAATAAAAATTCTACAACTAACAATGCAGGTTTCCCTAGAGGAGGAAAGAAGAATTCAAGAAACAATGTTGTTTAATGTTATGAATGTGGAAAGGATGGTCATATCAAGCCTGACTGTCCAGACTTGAAAAATAAGCAGAAAAAATCGTCCAAGTATCCTCAGGATAAGAATAGAAAACAGAGAAAAGACTATATTGCATGGGAAGACAGTGATGAAGATTCTTCTAGTGATGAACATTGTGATCGCGAAGAAGAGTCAAATCTATGCTTTATGGCTGGCTCGACACAATCTGATGATGACTTTGAAAATGAACCAATAGAAGTCAAGTATTATATGCTATTGGACGCATTTCAGGAAGTTCATGCAGAGGTCATGCAACTTCAGTACAAGGTCAATCAATTATTATCCGAGATAAGAGAATATGAATACATGATTAACAATCTTGTGAAGGACAATGAAAAACTTGAAAAAGATCTTGAAGAAGCTCTCAAAACTGCAAAGACAGTAGAGACTAAAGTACAAATTATTGAGAAAGAGTGTGATAGATGTTCTCTACATGTTGAGAAAATTCAGTACTTAACTAGCACATTGGCAAAATTCACTTAAGGAAAAGAAAATCTTGATGTTGTGCTAAGATCTTCTGGAAGAGCTATCTATAGACAAGGTATTGGTTACAAAGCCAAAAGTAATAGGATAAACTCAAAGAAATTTATTGATCTGAGTTACCCTACTACTAATGCATGCTTTTATTGCAATACACTTGGTCATACAGTTAGAAACTACTATATTAGAAATGTTGGTATTCCAAAAGGGAAAGTACAAATGGGTTCCCAAGGAACACCTTCCTGCTACTAACAAGACAGGACCCAAATTCAAAGGGGTACCAGCGTCAAAACCTTTTAACTGTTGTACAGGAAAGGAACAGTAGTTGCTGTAGCAGTACAGAACTCAAGGATGAGCTAACTTGATGATATAAAATTTCTTTAGTATCTGCAAGTGGTAACAATCATTTTCACATTGCATCACACATGATATTTGATGATTGATTGTTTGATGATTGATTGATTGATGGTTGATTGATTGAGATTGTTTGCTGTGAAAATCAGTTTTACGACTTTTAATCGATTGAATTCAATGTAAGTCGATTATGTCACTGTATGATTGTTTCTGTTTTGTGAAAACCTTTGTCATACAGTAGTCAACTTCGAAAATAATAAAATCGATTAAGTTGTTTTTGTGCTGATTAATTTTTCAAATTTATTTGAATCGATTAGAAAAAATTTTGGTGTGAAAATGAATACAAATTGTTCCCTCCAAAATTGTGTTTGGCTTATTAAAACCTAGAACTAGATAACATGTCATGTACTCTTTTTGCTGCATTCAAATTCTCTATTCCAAAATTCTCTGCAAGTACTTGCTATCATTGTCCACAAATGGCTTCAAGCTCATCACAGAGAAAAAGGGTGAAAATTGTGGGTACGTATCAAGAACAAGAGAAGATCTTCACAGCTTGATGGGTGGATAAGCGATGTCGACATTCAATCAAAATTCATTGACTGCTGGAAAATGAGGAGTCTTACTACACACAAATTTATGAAGATAAGCTTCTTCAGAAAAGAAGGTTTTCAGTTCCAAAATTGGCTAAAACGCCAGGGTGTAAAGAAGTTTGTGGAATTGGCTGATCCATGGTATCCTGAACTGGTCAAATTATTTTACTGCAATTTGAGAATAAGTGAAGGAACATTGTGCTCCAGAGTCAAGGGAGTTGATATTAAACTTACCAAAGAAATTTGGACAGAGATAGCCGAACTCAAAATGAAAGGTGAAAGATGCCATCTTGGTATGGATGGTTTTCACAAATTTCTGTATATCAGGATAGCCTGAGAAATCCTGAAGATATTAAAGACTATTCTCACTACAAAACTGGTGGTATGATGAAGGACGATAGACTGGCAATCTTCGTCATTTCCTGGATTTTAATGCCAAGAGGAAGAAATCATGCTTAGGCTACTACAGAAGACTTATATTTGTTGAAGGCTTTCAAAGAGAACATTCAAGTTAACTGGCCTGCTGCAATTTCTGATAACATGCTGAAAGTTACCCATCTTGAATCAACAAAATTGTCGTACTGTGTGTTCATTTCCAAGATTCTTATTCATTTTGGAGTTGATTGCATTGATGAATCAAGTGAGTCCTACAACCGAACGAGCTTGATCAACAAAGCTGCTCTACACAAGATGGGAATGCAACATACACTAGAAGGTTGGAGGTTCAAGGATTAAGTTATCGAAGATGGTAATGAAGCAGTACAATCATCTTCTATTCCATACAGGGCACACTCTGAATTTGAAAGGACTCTGTTGAAGTCTCTCAAGATAATGTGTCAAGAGACCAGGAATGATGTTTTGGAAATAAAAAAGCATCTTAAGTTGAACAATACTGATGAAGATCAATCGGGTGAGGAAGGGAGTACACCTGATGATAGTGATGAAATCGAAGAGAATAAGAATGTTGCTGAAGAGAGCAACAGTGACATGCTTCTTGGAACCTTTTTGAAAAAGAATAAGAAGAAAATTTAAGTTTGCTTGTTTAATGTTTTGTTTGGTTTTATTACTTGTTTTGTAAATGGCTTTGTATGCCATTTCGTTTTGATATCATCTGATTGTAATCATATTTCACATAAATGAAATCAGAGTTTGTTTTAAGTTGAGTAATTGTTTATATCTGATTGAAATTGATTGTGTGATGTATGAAGTTGATTAATTTACTGTTTATCATTGCACTCATAGATTTACACACATAAATTATATCTGTAATATTTATTGCATTACAATAATTCTAAAATGTTTGATATGGAAAGATCTTGAAAGGTTTTGCAGGAACATTGCTTCTGGAATAACTGGAGATAAAACTCAAATGGAAAGCAATGAAATCGATAACAATAGTGGATCAATCGATTACCATTTTAACAAGGGTTATAAATTCCATGAATTGGAATTCGGTTACTTTACTTATTGATCATATACTGTTGTTTGTTTCATTTTCAATATATCTCTGATCTTATATTTGATTGAAATTACTTGAGATAATACTAAGATTGTGGATTGATATTGTATCTAAGCTACATTGATGTAGTTGCACAATTTCTGATCTGATACAATACTGTCACATGTTTATACTTGCTATGAAATGTTCTATGATGTTTATGTGTTACATGTTCTATTGCTTACATGCTACATGTTTTAATCAATGCATAAATCTGTTTAAATGTTACAACGACTATATTTTTATATAAGTTGACCAAGCATTTATTATGGTTCAATTGCATTAATTGCACATTCAATTAACTGCGTTAATTGTTGCTAACTGCTTTGACTGAATTGTTACAATCGATTGCATTAGTAGTTAAGTCGATTAAAATGCATCTGAATTGTGAAAATCTATAATTTACGCGAACTTGATCTATGTAAGAACTTTTGTGATTCTAACAGTTTTGTGATATTTTGCAGAGAGTGCATTCTTACAAAGAAAGGGAAAAAGCTCTAAGAAACAAGAAGTGACCGTGGTGTTCATCTACTTGTGGATTCTTGAAGAGAAAATTAACTGCATTTACAAAAGGCTGATCATATCTGCACATTTGGGTGTTACTAAAAGATTAGAGGCTAATATCTTGCAAAGATTGGTTTGTGGTTTCTCTGTTGTGATTACAGGAAGAAGAGTGTGCTGCGTTCTTGACTTTGAGGGTGGCTCAAAGGGTTGGATTGCAGGAGAGGAGATTCTTGCTGTCAGTCTGTTTTGTATATGCCTATATTTTGAATAGAGGGTTAGAGAGATGTTTTATATTTTTGACGAGGTCACTATAAAAATCTTGTTGTAAAAACCTTAATAATTATAGTGCATTAGCTTCTTGTGGTTGGAAGGACACTGGATGTAGGCTTGGCCGAACCAGTATAAAAACCTGGTGTTTGATCTTTCTATCCCTGCACTTTTTATTCAGTCGACTACATACTGCATTAAATCGATTATATTTCCACTACATAAACAAATCTTTTTCCTTGTGTTTCAAGAAATCTTTTAAAGGCATCAACTTTTCGAAAAAGATTTAAAGAAAAATTTGTTTTTATATTTCACCAATTCACCCCCCTCTTGGTGTGAGAAATTTAGCCATTCTACTTTCAACAATATCAATGGTCATGAACTTGACCTCAATTGGAGCAAACTACCTAAATAGAGCAAATCAATGGACTAAGATCATCTTTGGTGCATGGAACACACCCATTAACTTTCAACCCACTCACCCATGTTATAAAATGGAAAAAAGGACCAATAACAAAGGAAAAACTTTCATGGGAAGTGTTGTTCATCCAACTGTGGAGTGGGGTTGAACTTTCTATACAAATGGTCCTCAAGCCACTGGTAATCAATTATAAGACCGTTCTAATCGATTACCAAGGCATTAGAAAGGCATCAATGGACATTGACTTGACCTCAGTTTTCGTAAAGAACCTAAATGGCCATTTTAGTCAACAATTTAAGACCCAAACATGTTCATTGATGAAGTAAACACCAAGCATTACTTATAAACTCAATCAGCCATCACAAAAGGTGCAAAAAAGTGACCCAAAAAAATAGGCAAAGTAAATCAAGTTTTGCTTGTTTTAAAAAGAAGCAAGAAATGAGAATAGGGATGAAGTGCGGTGTGTCCTTGAGTTAAATGAAGAAAAGATTGATGCACTTGCATGGATGGAGAATTCACTTGCCAGTATATAAGTAAGAGTGAAGGTGAAAGTTTGGAGTCGGTGGAAAAGAAAGGTAGAAAAGAAGAGGATGAGTTGTTAAAAAAAAGAAAGAAGTGGAAAGGGAGCCTCAGGTTCTTTGTTGAAAGTGTGAAAAATAAAAGTGGAAGAGTGAGAGGTGTGTGTGTGTCTTTACATGAAAAATGAGTTGAAATGAGAGTTTGGTTTTGAAAAACAAAAGAAAACAAAGAGGAGGGGAGGGTTTATGAAAAAGGAAAGAGAGAGTTATGTTTTTAAAGTATCTACAACTTCAATTGCGACTGCATCGGTTGCATTTAACCAGGGTAAATGTGATAAAAAAACCAAGATGGCAGCCACAATTTAAAACACTGAGTGAACTCGGGAGGGTGCGACATGAAAAATAGCAAAACCTACGACAAAAAAACAAAAAGTGGAAACTAAGATCAAGCACTAATACGACAAGATCGAAACTTGACAAAATGGGCTACTCACATCAACATCTTCAAAAACAACTCAATCCCAGTTCAACCACAATGTCAAAGTTTCCATCCACGATCAGCTCCAGACACATCAATCGCAAGTGAAGACTTTCAAAGCTTCAAAAAGCACTGAATTTAGAACTTCCCCAGAACACCATAAAGACCGAAACTGCGAGGAAAGATAAAAACTTTGGGCGACATTAATTTTCTGGGACCTGAGGGGCAAGGAATCATAATGCTTGCGAATGTTGGACATAAGTTTCTCAAGGAGTTGGCTTCCGGGGTAGGGCTGAGTGAGGTTGCGAACGACACTTCCCAGGCAAGTTTCCGCGAAGAGGCATGAGCTTTGGAGGAAGGAGGTGAATCGAGGTTTAGCAAATTTCTGAATGAGGCTATGGCTTTGGAGACGTTGCGGGTGAGCTTCTGGAACTTCTTGTGGACGTTGGGGATGAAGGAGGGGTCTTTAGGGGTTGAAGTCGGGCCTTCAGATCTGTAGATTTGAGATTTTCCACTATGCAACACTAAAATTAGGGATGGGGATTTGGATTAGAACCCTAGGAGCTGCTATCGAGAAGTTGCTTCACTCCCAACGGCCACCGCTTGCTCTTCACTCCAAAGGCGACGCACTCGCAGGCAAGGTGGTGATGGCTCCTGGCGGCGGCAGGGCTTAGAGCAGGTAGCGCAAGGAGCGAGATTGGAGCGTAGAGAAGAGAGAGAAACAAGAAAAATAAAAGGGAAATGGGAGATGGGAGAGGAAGATGCTCTTGCACGAGAAGAAGAAGAATAGTGCATAAACTATCAAGGGATACTGACTCGGTTATCTGCTTAACCGATGTCTAAAGTGTTCAAAAAAATTTCAAAATGAAAAATTTAATGCGTGTAGAGGGACATGTGGGATTTTATAGCCTTTTATGCCTCGGTTCTGAAGCAACCGAGGTAATAGAAGCTTTTCTGTCTCGGTTTCCCTTGAATCGATGTCTATAAGGTCATTAAAATTACATAAATGCCTCCATTTTTTTTATGTTTAGGTTTTCTAAAAACCGAAACGTATTATCTGCTTTAGAATCGTGGTTTTGCATATCAGGTATTTAAGTTTCATGAATATCCTTTCAATTCAAGCTATTCTAAAGTCTTTAATCCTATTTATTGTTAGATCATCGTTACTTATCAGACATAATGAAAAGTTGCATGGGTGTTCTATCATTTATTAAACCAAACATGTATTATGCCCTTAATTAAAATAATACGAGAGTTATGTCGTCTCCATTATTTTTATTATTATTATTATTATTATTATTATTATTATTATTATTATTTTTGCTTTAGTAAATGCAATTAGCATAGTTTTTTTCTGAAACTTTTAACCTTGTTTGTCAGTTTGACATGAATAAGAAAGTTAAAAGAAAGTGTAAAATGTTAGTAGATTGTAATAAAGACATGTAAGGTGGTCTTGGATGAACGGTGAGATGTGATGCTTGTCCAAGTAGTGTCCTATTAAATATTTATGTTATTCTTTATTTTTTTGACAAACGGGCTTAACTTACAGATACTATTCAACATATTTCAAATTTGCAAGCTCTAATTAATGGAAGAATTAGTAGCTTCCAATAGTTATCTCTATCCAACGTGATAGAGACAAGACAATTAATAGGTCATTTATTTTTATCTCTGTTGGTTATAGAAGACGTAATCGAGAGCCTTCCAACTTAAGAGCTCTGATAGAGAAAAGTATAGAAATTTAACTTAATTATTTATATGACAGATTTTTTGTTTATATACACACATTAATATAACTATAATCCTGTAATAAAACTAGCATTAGTTACATAGACATGTCAATTTGGCCTTCCTTACATGGTTTGATCCTAACCCACGTGGGTTGGGGCCAAAAAAATTCACATGGCCAAAAAGTCCTTCGTAGAAAAAGCCTACGGGACCAAAATATCTTCAAAAGCCCTGTGAGTCAGGACCAACCCATGGGCATTTTTTTTTTAGAAAAAATGTTCATTTTGAATACAAGAAAAAATATAATTAACTCCTAATTTGTTACAAAAATAGTTACTATAGAAAATAAATTGAATTTTTTATAAGAGGAGAGTTCTAAAATCAAGAAGCAAAAGCAAAATGACAATATTTATTGAGTTAGATTTTCTGAGTATATAATTAAAGGATCATTTTATAAATTTGAAATTTAAATATTTAATTTCACTTTTTTTAGTTATAAGTAAGAAATTAACTTTTTATCTAAAATTATCCTAATTGAAATTTAAGAGAAGATTTTCTCTAATTGAAGCTCTTAATTTAAAAAAAAATAGGCTTCTTTATTTTCTTAGAATGTTATTGAAAAAGAAATTAAATATAAATGATTTTCTTTTTCATTTTATACTAAACAAATCATGTTCATAACAAAAATAATAAATAAAAAGAAAAAACTCATAAACCTGTGCAGACTGAATCGAAGTAGTCCTGTACTTTCTTCTATGCATTCTTACATCCTTCGCA